>NC_056746.1:101867331-102104831 GCF_019279795.1 Protopterus annectens
AACCAGGGACCCTGTGTGTGACATCTGCACGCATAATCCTCTGAACTTTTCAGCCGCAGACGACTTCGCATCGTACGATCGCTCTCCAGACGTCGGATCGACTATAGATAAGTAACCCGTTGGGTTTTTGCTTTTCTTATATTTTACCGATTTTTCGCATTGCTTAGGCTTAGTCGTTGTAGCTTTCAGCTGATGTCAAGTAAAAAGGGAATGTGCCAATGCAGGCGCCAAATTCCCCATAAGGACACCCATGACAAATGCGTTTTCTGCTTATTCCAGGAGCACGACCATAGCCCCTGCCCTATTTGTAAATCTTTTATGCTGAAGACCTTACGTAGCCGTCTGTCAGCTTTAAATCTTTATTTATAAAACCAGCACCTCAAACGGCTGGCTCTCAGGAAGGATCCCGCTTCGAAGGCCGCCCAAGAACCTCCATGTAAGAAGGCCAAGATACCTTGCCCTTCATTGCCTGCCGCTTCACATCTGGAAACCCCGCCAACTGCCGATGTAGGAGTTGAGCGTTCGGCGGATCTGTCGGCTCCATCGACCTCCTCACGGAGGCTGCTGCACAGCCTACGTCCGGCATGTCCACTGAGCTTTCTCATACACCGACGCCTGTCGATGTCGAGGGGGAACCAGATTTGGAAGTTCCTTCGACTGGGATCCAGACATTGGATATAGCCGCTGCCAAACCCTGCTGTAGACCGACTACAACCAAAAAGAAGCAGAAAACAAAACACATTACGCCTGCTTCTGAAGCCTCTCCAGACTGGGAGGTCTTCACCTCTTCTCTTATGCAAGCATTTATGGCCCTTAGTCCTTCTGCCTTGCCCTGAACTACATTGCCTCTGCTAAGCCCTAGGCCTAACTCTGCTTTTTCTATTCCCATGGCCCCACTCCTTGAGGAAGAGTAAGAACATGAATCTACCTGCTCTTCCTCTGATGAATCCATCTCTTATGCATCCCAGATTGCTTCTCCCAAGGAATACTACTCTCCTGATGAGGATTCTGTGGAAGGGGATTCTCCATCTGATGACGTTACATTTGGTGAAACCATCACCAGAATGAAAGACTCCTTCAAATGGGATACTTCCCAAATGACAGAAACCCAAAAAAGATACTTTGAACTGCTGCAAGTGGAGTCCCCTTCAGCTGTACCCCCTGTTCTTCCTGCATACTTGAATGCCTTTACTGCAGCCCCTAGAACTCCTGACTCACAGCTTCCTGCACTTAAGTGCCCAGACCGCTTCTTCAAGGTGCCAGAGGAACAAAAATTCCACATAAAGCCACCCTTAGCAGACCCAGCAGCGATTGCCACTGCCCTTGATAAACAGTCTAGGTTGTTACCTTCTGCCTCCCTATTGCCCACCGATAGCAAATCCATGGATAGGATAGACAAGAAGGTGTACACTTCCTCCACTTTGGCTTTCAGAGCCATTAACAATCAAACACACATGACCAAGTATGCCCTGGACTTAGTATCCCAAGCCACCTCTATGCTGGGTTCAATCCCTGACAGTCCCATTAAGACGGACATCTCCTCCAAATTGTCCTCGGCACTACAAGTGGCTGGACACTCCATAAGATGCAGCTAAGGTGCTGCAGGCGCCTCTGCTCGCTCTGCAGCATCAGCATCTGTCCTTGGGGGGATACTCCTGGCTTAGATTACAGAATCTGCAAGTCCAAAATCTTGGACTCTCCCCTGGATCGCAACTTCCTCTTTGGAAAGCAATCTGCAGACCTTTTTAAGAATCTGCAAGAAAAAAAGCAAAGAGTTACAGGATATTAAACATCTCCTGGTATTCCCAATACCCAAATTTTATAGGAACTACCCGGCTAAGACTACCTTTGTTAGACATAACCTGCATTCTTCTGCCGCCTCCTCCAGACCCAGAAGAGGAACTAGAAGACATTCCTCATCCAGGCCTACTGGCCCACCTCCTCAGCCTAGACAGCCCTTTCAGGACCGGGTAGGTCCCAGTAGTGCGTGACTGCCTTGCTCATCTGCCCCTCTCAACTCGCCTTACCCACTGTTTCCCCTTCTGGCAGAAAATCACCTCAGACCAATGGGTATTAACCATTATTCAAAAAGGTTACTTTCTATCCTGGAAACAAATTCCCCCTGGAAAGGCATTCCATTTCCTCCAAAAAAAACAATGCCATCTCCTGCCACAAATTTTGTAAGACCTGCCACAACAAGGCACAGTAGAGGCTGTTCCCACAGGACAAGAAGGAAAGGGATTATACTCCTGTCTGTTTTTGGTCCCTCAAAAGGACATTCCTTGGAGACCCATTGTGGATCTCTCCTGCCTAAACCTTTACCTGCAGGTACCATCCTTAAAATGCTGTCACTTCCCACTCTCTTGCCCCTCATACCCTCAAATGCTTTCGTGGTCACCTTGGACCTAAAAGATGCTTACCTGCACATTCCCATCAGGGCCTCACACAGACGTTTCCTGCATTTCACTGGGCCATCCTCGCACTTCAATTTACGGCCTTGCCCTTTGGCTTGTCCATGGCTTCAAGAGTGTTTACAAAGTGCCTAGCTTCAGCCATTGCCTTCTGCAGGACCCATGGAATCCTGATTTACCCATAGCTGGACGACATCCTTATCCTAGCACAGTCAGAAGATTCCCTGTTAAGACATCTATGCTTCACTATGTCCCTACTACAAAGTCTAGGGTTCATTCCAAACCTCAAGAAGTCCTCCCTGAGCCCAGACAAGGACAAGATTTTTCTAGGTTGCAGAATCAATGCAGAACGAATGAAAGCCTTTTTCCCACAGGACAAGGTTCTGTGTCTTACTTCCCACTTCCAGGAAGTCTTGTTCTCCCAGACAGTCTCTACAAGGCCGTTCCTTCGACTCCTGGGATTGATGGCAGCCACCATTCCCATGCTACCATTGGCCAGAATGCATATGCAAAAACTGCAGTGGTACCTCAAAAATATCTGGTCACAACACCAGAATCACTTGGAACAAGTTATCCCCCTTCTTCCCTGTTTAAAGAAGGAAATCATTTGGTGGATCCTACAAGTACAACTAAACCTGGGATTTCCACTGCAGCCCCCTCAACCCACACAAATATTGCATACAGATGCCGCAGACTCTGGTTGGGGAGCCACCTTGCTCTCTTCCAGAGTCCAAGCCCTGTGGCAACCTCCCATGAAAACCAAACACATCAATGTAAGGGAGATGACAGCAGTTCTTTTAGCTCTACAGATCTTCCTACCCCTTCTGCTACCAGGTCCTCTTCTGATAGTGACGGACAATACCACTGTAATGTGGTACATCAACAAACAGGGAGGTACCAAGGCATACCAATTGTACAGGCTAGCCCTACTAATTTGGGACCTAGCATCTCAACACAACCTATCCCTGCAAGCCAGCTACATCCCTTTGCAGGACAAGCAAGCAAGCAGACCTCCTGAGCAGAACATCCTCTCCACAACACGAATGGATGCTGGACAAGGACGGTCTTCCTAGACATAGTCCACCGGTGGGGCACTCCACAAATAGACTTGTTTGCCTTCCCCCCAGAACAGGCAGCTGCAGACCTTCTGCACAAAGACTTACTCCCCCCTAGCCTGGAGAGTAGACATCTTCATTTTCATGTGGGAGGGGAAGTTCTTGTACACCTTACCCCTGATTCAGAAAGTCCTTCTGAAAATCAGGAAGGACAAACCAAAAATCTTGCTGGTGACTCCCTACTGGCCAAGGCAGCACTGGTCCCCCCTTCTATACAATTTAGCCAAGGGCAGTCACTACAAGTTACTCCACAATGTGGACCTTCTGACACAAGACAATGGAACTCTCCTATACCCACACTTGCAAATGCTGTCCCTGACTGTGTGGGCGATAAGTTACTAACCCTATTCAGACACCACTATTCAGAGGACGTGCTATCAGTCCTGAGGGAGGCCTGGAAACCCCCCTACTAGAAAATCATACCTTGCTAAATGGGAAAGATTTGCTCAGTGGTGTCTGGGACAGAAAAGGGACCCTTACGAGGCTGACCCCCCCCCCCCCCAGTTCTCTCATGTACGTGTCAACTTATAAAGGGTGGACTTTCCTATTCATCAGTGAAAGTGCACCTCTCCGCATCATCAGCCTGCTTACCTCTAGATCCTCTGTTGTTAACCAGGTTACATGTGAAACTCTTCCTTAAAGGGGTCTTACACATCAGACCACCTAAGGAGTCTATCCCTCCTCCATGGGACCTGAACTTCATCCTGGAAAAACTAACCCAGCCCCCCTTCGAACCGGCTAATACTGCCTCTCTACGGTTTTGTACTTGGAAAACAGTACTGTTAGTAGCTATTACCTCTGCCAGAAGGGTTTCCGAGCTACAAGCCTTAATGGCATGCTCACCTTACACCGTTTTTCATAGGGAAAGGGTCACTCTAAAAACTAACCCTTCCTTCATGCCCAAGGTAGTCAGTGTCATATCTCTAAAGCAATCCATTCACCTACCCAATTTTTTCCCCTGTCCCACTAACCAAGGAGAGAGGATACTCCACTCTCTAGATGTCCATAGACAACTGATATTTTACCTGGACAAGACTAAAGCCATTAGGAAATCCAAACAACTCTTTGTATCATTCCACCCCAGGGCATTGGGCAAGGAAGTCACCAAAACAGACCATTGCATCCTGGATTAGAAAGGCAATCGGTTCTACTCGCACCACAAAAAAAACCCTCCCGTTGGGGTTAAGGCACACTCCATAAGAGCAATGGCCACTTCCAAGGCCTTCCAAAAAGGCATGGACACAGCTTCCATTATGGAAGCAGCTTACATGGTCCATTGTCCACACTTTCACCAAACATTACAAATTGGACTAAATCTCCAAAGCACGCGCAGGATTTACCAGGGCAATCCTACAAGGCTTTGTGGATTCATCTTCTGCATTAACCACCCTTTCATCAAACTAAGCTGCGGTACTCTCCCACACCAAACATACTGCAACATAGGAATAGAAGGACGTAGAATAGTTGTGTAAAATCTTACCATAACCATAGATGTCATTCTCTTCCATGTTGCAGTATTCCTTCCCACCCACCATTCCCCCTCACAGACTCTACCAAGTCTAACTGCTCCCTGATGTCTCTCTCCATTGCAGAAGAGACCCAGGGCATTATACAAGTCACCTTTGGCAGCCTATCCTGTTGGGCCATCTACTTTGCCTGCTTAGCTTCAAGTTCTGAGGATTGTGCATGCAGACATCACACATAGAGTCCTTGGTTTATGGCCCTACGTGTGACGTCCCACGTAGCTACAACAGCCAAGCTGAAGCTTTTGTATAGGAGCCGACGTACAGGTCGCCTGAAGGCAGGAAATCCCACACCAAGAATACTGCAACATGGAAGAGAAGGACATCTATGGTTATGGTAAAATTTTACACAACTATTCTTTATCTAAGGCTTCCTTCTCTGTCGCTGTTGAATCGTAATTGTCATTCTCTTGTCATTGTTATACAGCTCACAATTCCCATAAGTTTGTACAGGTGCATTTATGGATTGGAACTGCATTGGTTGTAAAAGCACTGGGTGTCTTCAGCACATAGCTATGTGCAGTGCTGGTAGTTTCAGATTAAGTTCTCATAAAAATTCCAACTTTTGTAATGAATTAGTGAAATTTTCCTTACTGTGTGATTTTACTGAACTTGGAGCAAGAGTTTGCCTTTAATGAAAGGAGTGTGTATTTAATTCAAATGTTGTTTTATCATTGTTTTGTTGATGTCATTTTTGCTACACGGGAAGAATTGTGGAAACATTGTGAATTGTTTTTATATCTGGTAACCTGTTCTACTGCCTTTTTGTTTGTTTTTACATTTTACGCCACGGATGTCTGATAATATAGATGAATTATCTAGAAATTTACCTGTTTTGATGAAGATGGACATTTAGCCACCAGTATTTGTAGGAAGGTTGTTAGAGCTAATTCTTACCCATACTGTATGAGCATGTATCCCAGAAACATGTTTTAGAGCATAGCTATTTTCAAATGATTAAGACCTCAGTATGAATTACTGATATTAAGTAGTGGAAGGCTAATGAAGCAAGTGAATGAAAGGGGCAATGAGGAAGAGATTTGGGGTGTAAGCAGTGTCTCCTTTATGAGACCAGAAATAATACTGCTAGATATTGCAACACACATAATAAAGGTGCAAGGGCAATATAGAATATTTATTAATAGATACTGGGGCATGCTAACATTTTTTTGATGGACTGAATGACATCCTAGATAAATCCGCAGTTTTACCTATAAGTGTGATTTGAAACTTGAAGCAAAAGTATTATTTTATAAATAAATTGGTACTAGGAAAAGGTCTTCGTGTGAAGTGAAAAGAAACATTCCCTTGTTGGAGCTGCTGTCAGTGTGTGCATATAGATACTAAAGAAATGTGTCAGGCAACTAAAATAATGTATAACAGCGACAAACATGCAAGCTGAAGAACACAAACTGTTTATTTGGCGTTTTATGTAGATAAGTGTAACAGACGACTTGAACATGTAAGAGAGTACCATTCAGTACATACTATACAAATAGTACTCTTTGTAGGCATGGAGCAAAATTTGGAAGTGATTGTGAATTTATTTTTAGTGTGAAAACTCACCTTATGTATTATTTTATAATAAAGTCTTTTGAAGTTTATTCGATTCTTGTGTTGAGACATTTTTTTGTATCTTTAAAAAGTACCAAGAAATGCAAAGAGAGGAGGAGTTATTTGTAAAATTATGATTTTTCCATTAGAATGGTGGAAGCAGTAAGGACACTGGTCTTGGGTAGTATCCTGCCAGTGCTTGCGACTATGATTGTGTCGGTGTAGTTTTTCATTTATATAAATGTATGATTGCGTATGTCATAAGTGATGGTTTAGTAAGAGTGAAAGTGAAGGTGTACAAGAGGGTAGTGAGACCAGCTTTGCTATATGGGTTGGAGACAGTGACAGTGACAAAAAGGCAAGCGTCAGAGCTGGATGTGGAAGAGTTAAAGATGTTAAGATTTGCACTGGGTGTGACGAGGGTAGACAGGATTAGGAATCAGTATATTAGAGGGTCAGCTCAGGTTGGACAGTTTGGAGACAAAGCCAGAGAGGCGAGATTGCATTGGTTTGGACATGTGCTGAGGAGGGATGATGGGTATACTGGGAAAAGGATGCTAAGGATGGAACTGCCAGGTAAGAGGAAAAGAGGAAGGTCTAAGATAAGGTTTATGGATGTGGTTAGAGAGGACATGCAGGTGGTTGGTGTGACAGAGCAAGATGCAGAGGACAGGAAGAAATGGAAACAGGTGATCCGCTGTGGTGACCCCTAACCAGGAAAAGTCAAAAGAAGAAGATTGGTTAAAAGGGGGGGGGGTGCAGGAATTGAATTTATGTAATGTTGCTTAGGTTATATGATGCATAGCAATATATGTGACGCTTAATGTTTGTTAATTTTAACTTAATACAGTTTGTTTACTTTTATATAAATGTAAGTGTGCCTGTTTCACAAATGATAATTCAATAACGGTGTTTAAAAATGATAGCTAGGCATCAAAACAAGGTAAGGTAATTGTCTTTAACAATTGATTAAGTAGTTGGCGTCATTCTAAGAGGATCTAGTATTTGACGGTCTCATTTGAGATGGGAAGCAAGTCCTTATTTCACCAGGGATGGCTTACACCTGTCGTACCAGGCTTCTGCACACTGGTTAAATCTATTTCTGACCCCACAGTGCCTTTTTTTAGTAGAGACTCCGTAGAAGACATTGTAATATAGCACACTCAAACCCAAATTCAAACAAAATCGCAGTGATAGCACTCCTTTTTTAATAGACTTTAGCTCTTGTCACACTTTCAGGCCCCTGGGTAACTGTGGAGTCTATCCTGTTTTTGTGAGAAACACCGTTATTTCACACATCATTACTCACAACCTTAACTTTGTAGCTCCTGGAGTTCAAATCACACTTGCCAAATTAAACTGTTACTCTATTACTAGCTACCAGTCCCCATCATTGTCCTCCAAGATTGAGGAAATTACCTTAACACCATTAAGGGATTAAATATGAAACCAAATACCTTCTTGCTAGGGGACCTTTACCCAAGCAGTAATTGTCAGACTTGCAAGTCTAAAAAGGGATATGTTTTGTGTTTCCTAGTAGACTGTGAACTGTCTATCACATGCTCTCATATCTTGTCCTCTGCAGCCTAACCCTTGTCTGTACACCACTCTGCATCACCTCTTTTGGAAAAGTCTTAACACAAATTGGTCTTCTCTGTCAGGCCTAGTGATACCACCCACATCATTGGTTACATCTGACCACTAGTGATACCACCCACATCATTGGTTAAATCTGACCACTAATCTGATACCACCCCAAAACCAAATGAAACCATCTTTAGGGATTTCTTCAGAGCTAACCTGTTTCATCTCATAGAACACCTGTGCAAAATTCCCAACAATTCCCTGCAAATAGACTTAACTTTGAGGGTTACTGCTTTCACTTCTGACTTTTTTTTACCAGCTGCTAAACAGCTGCATAGAAAAGTTAGTAGTTGTTCCCCCTAAGTGTAATGGTACATTTCGGAGTGAATCTCCCTGGTGGAACTCCCGTATCAATAAACCGTATAACCAAAGGAGAAAAATAATGAAACATTGAGAGAAATACCCACCCCCTACCTCAAGACTATGCAGAAATGTGCCAGGAAGATGCTCTTAAGAGCCCTACTACAAAATGTAGGACATAGTACATCCACAACAATGTCACGCATTCCTATCCAAAGGATGGAGTCTGCATATTAGCAAATTTAGTGCTAATTTTACCCAACCTGTCCACATTCTTTCCCCAGTATCCTTCAAAGTTTAGCTCTGATGTTGTCAATTTTCATTATATCCTCAACTGATAGGTTTGGATGCGATCCTTAGATCCAACTTGGCCATTAGTAAAGTTCATGGTAACCAAAAAGCTCTCAAGCCTCTCCCTTACTTATAATGCACCAACCTTAAGTTACCTCAGATCTCGTTTGCCACTTTTCATGAAAGATGTGGTTGCCATAGCTCTTGAGCTTCATCACTTATTTTTCAGCTAAGTTAAACTTTTTTCCACATTTTTCTTCCTTTATTGTTCCCTTACCCTCTTAAAGTTAATATGTCTAATTTATCTTACTTGATTGAAATTTCTCCTGTTTTTCTTACTCGCTAGAGTAATCTTCCATTACCATTGTTGGTATTGCTATTCCTTTGTTTTTATTCTTTCTGCTAAAAGAAAAAATTAAGTCATTTTTACATCTCCCTTCTTTATTCTTTTGTTTCTCTTCATCATTACCATGGCGGAACAGTGGCCTTCCGGTTTCAAAAAATGTTCCAAGTGTGGACATAAAATGTCTGTGCCAGACACCCATAGTCTCTGTGTCTACTGTTTGGGCGCTCAACATCTTCAAGAAGAGTGTTTTATGTGTAGTAATTCTAATCCACGTTCTGTGGTGGATAGAAAAAATAAGTTGATATTAATAGGTTTGTTACCTTCTTCATTCGAGAGAGGTTATTGCAGGGGTTCAACCCCCCCAAGAAAAATCAAAGGAGTCGAAATCTCCTGCTCCATTTAATTCCTCAGCTCCATCCTCTGAGCCTTCAAGAAGAAATCAGAATTGGATCTGAGGAGGTCTCATACCTCTTCCCCCTTGGATCCGAAGAGAAGGAGATTGTCGTATCTAATATCCTCTGATCCAAAACCTTTGGATCCCACTAGGAAACAGTCTATATCATATCATAGGTTACTAGGCTGCTGGGCCCTGGGGCCCTTACAAGCCTACTAAGAGTTTATCCCCAAAAAAGGAAACCTCAGTCAGCACCTGTACATTAGCAGAAAAGTAAGCAATGCTGAAAAAAATATTCACCCATAGAGACAGAATGTTTAGCAGTGAACTGTGTGGGCCTTCTAACTCCTTAGCTCTACTTGAAGAGTAGGAATTTCAACCTGATTAATGATCAGGCTCCATTACAGTGTGCAAAGTGACTGGTGTACAGGGAACTCGCACAGCACTTTAGCCAGCTGATTGCCAATCACTGACTGAATAAAAAATTGTAGCTAAACGTCAGCAATTCGGGAAGGAAGTTTCGCAACTGGAGGTTCAAAATGGGGATAATCACAGGGCATACTCAAAGATCCAGGAGTCATGGAAGTCATCAGGCCATTCAGGGCCATTAGCCTGGTAGAGCAAACTTTGGTATAGAGCTGGAAGTAAGGCCTCATTGAAGCCTGTAGCCACAGACTATTATATATAGCCCTGCATGTTATGTTATAAGGGCTATGAAAGATAGATTTTGTAGTAGCTGACTAAGATAATTTTAAATACTGAAAACATGTTTACTTGGTTCTGTGAGCAATACTGTAGAAAGTTTTACGAAGCCAGTGGGCTGCTTATGTCTTCATCTCTGCCCATTAAGTGCTAACAGTGGCCTTTAAAAATCATAGCAGAAAATCAAAATTTTAATGAGTTTTTGTTTTGTTAAATTATGTGGCACATTATGTTGAGGAATAAGCAAGTAAGAGCATTGTATGTAAGAGCTTGTCAGTGTGTGTGTGTGTGTGTGTGTGTGTGTGTGTATATATGCACGTGTAAGCTTTTGTAATTTTGTGGAATTTGTTCTGCAGTTTTCTGTTCTTTCCATAACATTAACTTTTTTAAAGAAACTTAGAATGTAGTCTGAACTTTCACACATGTGCATAGATAACTATTGGCATGTTTTTAGCAGTACCACATGCTTACCTCATACTTGCACTGCATGCTTGAAAGGTTACCTTTCTGTGCAGTTGGTATTACCAAGATAAACATTTTCCTCCATTGTAATTATTTTTGTATTCTTATTCTCTTGTCTGTCTACAGCAAATTAAAAAGGACTTGAAGAGGTATTCCAAGATTTTTGAGCAAAAGGATCGCCTGAGCCAGTCTAAAGCTTCAAAGGTAAGGTGTTTGAGACTGGAAGAAGAAAAGAAAGATTGTACTGTGGTTTGTCATCTTGTTTTGATTGGGGGGGGGGGGGTCAGGGGCCAGTCGGTGATTTCCACCCCCCACTTTTGATGGTGATCTAACAGAACCGTAGGGAGTCTGTGACACGTGCACGGGAGTGCACTTTTTTCGCTGTTTTTGTGTAGTTGCCAGTGTTGCACTGAAAATGTAAGTAAAAAAACAAGAGTGGATTTTCCATTTGTTCTTTTGTTCTGTCTAGTAGAGCGGTTTGGGAATGGATCAGGTACCTACACCGCATTTAATTCTTCCTGATAGTATGATTACAGCTAGAGCACTAGCTTTATTTAAGCCTTCTGGTAAACTAGCAGTTTGCTGTGTTTACTCCTCTCATTATGGGTTGTGGCCAGTAGTGAGCAATGTGTTCTGTACTGCTCACAATCTCTGTCTCCTGATGGGGTTGGTTGCCAATTTCATACCAGTATTGCAGATTGTCCTTTTGCTTTAGCGGTGGTTGGAATAGGCAGCTGGTGACAGTGGACTGTTGTCTCCTTAAGAAACTGGTCTCCATATCTTTCTTGGAAAGCAGTGTTAAGTCCTAATCATTTTGCAGCATTGCCTGGATACAGGACATCCAGCAAATGATATGTGAAGTTGTAGGGCAGCTGCTTCCCACTTGGAGGAATTAATAAATGTTACTTTACTTCAGAAGCAGAGAAACTCTGAATGTTCTTCGTGTTTCACTATTGTAGTCATCACCTGTGGATTATCCCTGCTGTGGTAGCCCTCGGCCGGCCCGAATAACAGAGTCACTGTTTTTCTGCATCAGCTGCTGTCGCTTGCAGACTGACATCAGGACATCTGTGCTGTAAAGCAAGGCAGCTGATGACATTACATCAGTCTTTCTTGCTGTGAAGCCCGTAGCAGAAGTAGATGATGATCTTCATATTTCACTGTTGCAGTCATCACATTTGGGTTATCTGCTTGCAGTAGCCCTCATTCGGCCTGATTATCAAAGTCTTGAGTCCTGCGTCGGTTGCTGTCTCATCTTCCGTGACGTCAAGTAGTCAGGGGTATAAAGGATGCAGCCGACGCCATTACATCAGTCTTTCTTGCCATGCAGAAGCAGTTCGCAAGTGCCGGTTGGCCAACTCCTGAAATTTTCGTTTTCAAGTTTCAGAACCAAAGTCTTCAACTAAAGCGAAGTACCCCGTTGGGGAAACTGTTTCTTGTTCTAAACCAATGTCAGTAAAAGTCAATAATTGTATTACTTGTGGAAAGCAAATACCTCATAAAGATTTTCATTTGTACTGTATTTCTTGCCTAGGCCCTGACCACGACGTACCTCGCTCTCGGTTTTGTGCCTTATTTAAGCAACAAACTATTCCTCATCGGTATATTTTCGATTCTAAATATTTTGGTACTTGGTTCAATTATCCAGATATCTCTTCAGTAAGCCATCTGACTACCGACATTCCGAAAAAACGCAAAGATAAAGACAGAGACAGGCCGCCTAGGTCCAAAGCTGCCGACGACACTTCTCCTAAGCCAGTCGCCAGTTCGCCGGTACTTAGGCGCTTTCGCAGCCCCTGATACCTGCCACTTCAGATTCGCAGGCCTCTACTGAGACCCATTCGGAGTCCGGTATGCCGCGAGATGCTTCAACTATGGAACTTGCGAATGTCTCTACTTTGGATGGGTCCGGAGCCGCTGTTGGGCACTGGCTTCTGAGGGTGTATTCAGGCCTACTGACTTGCATATTAAACCGATGCCATCTTCTTTTCCAAGGCCTAAAACTCGAACCATGCCTAGAAAACCAATGCCCAGACCACATGGTCAGGCCTCTGTGCCTAAAAATCAAATGATACAAATGGCTGAAGACCTTATTACTTTAATCAGGGCAAGCCAACCTTCCCCCTCTAAGAGACCTAGGACTGAATTTGCTTATGACACTTCTGACCAGGATTCCGAAATTTCTGTTTCCTCTGATGACCAGGATTTACCCTTATCTACTTATGAGGATTCTGATGCAGAGGACTGTATTCCTTCATACCCCCCAACCCCCTGCCCCCCCAGGAGATTTCTCTTTTGGTGAAACCTTGCATACTCTTAGGGAGCATTTTCGCTGGGAAAGCCAGGATTACTCTGATTCTAAAAAGAGGCTTAGAGTTTTCTTACTCCTGCCACAGCACAGGCCCTTAGCTATCCCTCCTGTACTAGACATTGTTGATGATGCCTTTTCAGAATCTAGCTTGGCCCCTGACTCTTTACCTCCTGCTCCCAGAAAACCTGATAGATACTACAGGGTTCCTGACTCTCACAAGTTCCTGTTTAAAAATCCTACTGCAGATCCTGAGACCATTTCACAGGGACCCAAGGGCATTAAGGCTACTACTGCCAAAAATCCTACCCTCTCTGATAGAGATTCCAGGGCACTGGATAGATGGGGTAAGAAGGTATACACTTCTGCAACCTTGGCCATTAGGGCCTTAAATTGCCAGTTTCATATGTTAATGTACCAGCAGCATATTATTGGATTGCTTAAACAGAAAATGATGTTGATTCCTGATTGTGCTGAAAACAAGGATTTACAGGATATAATGCATTCTGCTGAACAGGTTGGAAAACATACTTTGCAATGTGGTTTTGATTCTCTAGAAGAATCTTGCAGGGCTGCTGTCACTGGGTCTGTACTTAGAAGGCATGCTTGGCTTAAGGAGCAATCCTTGCCAGATCATGTTAAAGCTAAATTGCTGGATGCTCCCTTAAATCAGGATTGCCTGTTTGGCAACAAAGCAGAAGTAGTTCTTAAAAAGATGGAGGAAAAAGCTAAATCTATGCAAACTGTTAAAGATTTCCTACCGGTACAGCCTCCAAAATTTAGTAGGTATTGGCCCTCTAAGAATCGGTCCTTTCCTGCCTCTTCCAGACCTTCTCAGTCCAGGCCCAGAATCAGGAAAACACCCAGGCTTCAGTGCCAGGGAAAGCACAGGACTAAGCAGTGGGGGTTCCCACTTCCAAATCAGGGAGTAGTAAGACCCCCCCCCATGGTAAATTGTCTCAATGAATTAATTTTAAAACTTCCAAGCACTTCTCAACTGACTGCTCCTTTAGGGGGGAAGATTGCTTTGCAGGCAAAAAACTGGGAACTCATTACCCAGGACCAATGGGTTTTAAATATGAGTGTTCGTAAATTCTCTCACGAAGCTTCCTATCCGTTTTCCCTATATAGAAAGCCAGACATAAGGTACAGGAAGCTAAGTAAACAACACTCTTGGACTCACAATTCAACTTATGGTTGATGTAAAATTTACATGTATTCAGTACTCTAAAAGAATTACCTGTTTTTATGTATTTACACATCCTACATGCTCCACACATAAAGGTTCCAGTAAGTCTAGAAGTAGGTTTAGTGCTTTAAATTCAAAAAAACTTTTTAAATTTGTACCTCTTCTATAAACAATACTGGGTGACTGGCCAATTCTGTCAACTAGGGAAGAGTCCTTATAAAGGAAACTCCAATTTTTGTCGAGAATTAATCTAAGTTGGTCACTGTCTTTACTAAAGGTGGTTATAAATGTATTGCATAAAGAGGTCTCCCTAGTTTGCTGAGTCATTGAAGGTTTTATAAAGAATTTACGAACACTCTTAAGCGATTAGCAAAAATAAAACGGAAAATGCTTTAGCAAAACATGTTTCATTAAATGGTGGACATAGTTTCACGTTCCAAGCTATTGATCAGGTACTTCCTGACATTAGAGGTGGCCCATATCCAGTACTATTAGAGGTACGAGAACTAGAATTGCAGTTAGCACTTAATGCTTTCTGCTTGCCTGGTTTGAATGAGAATTGTAATATTTCATGTTTGCTTAAATTAAGAAATCTTACACGATAGTGTATTTTTAACTTTTTACTAATGACATTAACATAACCCTTGTATATTGTATACTGGTTGCATACACACTTTTTATTTGAGTTAGTATGTAAGTTTTAAGACTTACTTTAATAGTGTTTGAATTATTGTGCTCTGCACCTTTAATTCATTGCTGCTATTAGTCACATGACTTCATGCTACATGGTTTAAATGCTGTAGAAACTGTGTAACTGCTGTTTGTCTGAAGAAGTTACTTAAAGTGACGAAAACGTGAGAAAAATCTTTTATTAAACTGACTTTACGTTAAAAGAACGTGTTTTTTGGGATTAACATCTTTTTCTGCTGGCTACTGTTGGGCTCCTGTTCTGTTTTGGATTGTTTGTTTCTTCCGCCCAGTTTATTTGTTTATCCCTTCAGATGAGTCCGGAGCCGCTGAGCAGGCACCAGCTTCTGAGGGTGTATTCAGACCTAAACATCTTTACATCAAACCGACTTCAGTTTCACAAGCAAAGACTAAAGCACCTTCCAAAGCAAAGAAACAAACTCAAGAGCCCTGGGGTCAGGCCTCTATGCCCAAAAAACAGATGCCTAAAATGGCCTCTGCCCACCAAAAGAATTCTAACCGTAGGCAAGGTATGATAGGAATCATTGCTTCTAGATCCTGAGAATGTTGACACCACAGGCTTTTTAGATACCATTGTAGTTTCCTCATATGCAGTCTTGCATATGGAATCAGTAGAATGCACAAGGCCATGAACCCCAAGGCTTACAGTATTTGCCTTGCAGATAAGAGGGTTTTTGTGGCCACTAGTTTGAAGTAAGTTGTTAAATGAATCTGTTTCGCTGGAGTAAGGAAAGCCATTTGGGAAGCTGCGTTCAAGCTTGCTCCCAGGAATACAGTTTGTTGACAGGGTACCAGATGTGATTTCTTTTTGTTTATGGTGTACCCCAGACAAGTTAACACCTTCTGTAAAAATGCCAGATGATTCAGAAGTATGTCCTGGCTTTCTGCCTGAATTAGACAATCGTTCAGGTATGAGTACATTTAAATATTTCTTTGCCTGCAAAATGCAGTGACTGGAGCTAGGCACTTTGTGAATACCCTGAGCGCAGTAGATAAACCAAAGGGCAGTGCAGAGAACTGACAGTTCATGTAGCCTGTTTTAAGCGTAGGTATCTTCTGCAAGATTCCCTGATTGGGATGTACAGGTAGGCTTCCTTTAAATCCAGTGTTGCTAACCAGGCATCTTTGCTTAACATAGGTAGTAGCTGGTGAAGAGTTAGCATCTTGAATTTTGGAATAACCAAAAAGGTGTTTAAGGTGGAAAGGAACAGGATAGGACGCCATGAATTGTCCTTTCTGGGTACCAGGAAAAGTCTTGATTAGAAATCTTGTCCATTTTCCTCTTCTGGTACAATTAGAATAGCCTTTATGCTTCAGAGAGAGAGAGCGTACTTGCTTTTGAGCCTCTGCCCACTGATTTTGGGGTAGATCTGCCCAACCGTGTGGGGTTGGGTCAAGTACAGTTGTGTACACTTACCATAAATGTAGATGTTCGAGTATATTCACTGTTGCAGTCATTACATTTGGGTAATCCTGCTGGCAGGTTGCCCTCAGCCGGCCTGAATTCCAAAGTCTTGGGTCCTGTGTCGGCTGCTGTCGCCTCTTCCCTGATGTCAGGTCGTCGGGTATAAAAGATGCGGCCAACGCCATTTTCTTTAGGTTCCATCAGAAGAAAGGGGGATGGCGGGTGGGTAACCTGGACTGCAACAGTAAATACACTCTAACATCTACATTTATGGTAAGTGTACACAACTGTACTATGTTCTTCGTGTTTCACTGTTGCAGTCATTACATTTGGGAACCCCTGATCAAGGTAATTTAAATCCTCAGCCATTTTGATCATTTGTTTTTTAGGCATAGGGGCTTGAGCACGTGGCTCATGCATCAGTTTTTTAGACACAGAAATAGGTTTTGGCCTTGTTTTTGATGATGGCGTCTGTTTAATATACAAATGTTGAGGCCTGAAAACGCCTTCTGAAGCCGGTGCCTGCTCAGCGGCTCCGGACCCATCCAAGCGAGAGACATCCGTGGGTTCAATACTTGCAGAATCTCGCGCCATACCGGACTCTAAATGGGTCTCGGTAGAGGCCTGCGACTCAAAAGTAGCGGGCATCAGGAGCTGCGAAAGCACCTCACTGAGTACCGGCAACTGGCTTAGGAGAAGCTTCGTCGTCGGTTTTGGACCTCGACGGTCTATCTCTGTCTTTTTCCTTGCGATTTTTGTGAATTCCGGTAGTCGGAATGCTAACCAACGACATTTCAGGATAGTTAAATCTTGAACCAAAATATTTAGAGGCAAAAATATACCAACGCTTAATAGTGCGTTGGTTAAATTTAGCACAAAACCGACAGCAAGGCAAGTTGTGATCAGGGCCTAGGCAAGGAATGCAGTACAAATGAAAATCCTTATGAGGTATTTGCTTCCCACAAGTAATGCAATGTAAGGAGCAAGAAAAAGTTTCCCCAACGGGGTACTTAGCTTTAATTTGAAGACTTTGGTTCTGAAACTCGAAAATGAAAATTTCAGGAGTTGGCCGACCGGCACTTGCGAACTGCTTCTGCTTCGGGCACCACACGGCAAGAAAGACTGATTAAAATGGCGTCAACTGCATGTTTTATACCCCTGACGACCTGACGTCATGGAAGAGGCGACAGCAGCCGACGCAGGACTCAAGACTTTGTTATTCAGGCCGACTGAGGGCAACCTGCCCAGCAGATTACCCAAATGTAATGACTGCAACAGTGAATACACTCGAACATCTAAATTTATGGTAAGTGTACACAACTGTACTTTCCTCAGGGGGGCCAAAAACTTAAGACCACCCAGGAAAGCCCCAACTCCAGGGACCTTAACTTTGTATTGGAAAAACTCACTCTTCCTCCTTTTGAGCCAGCTGCAACTTAAGAGTTAAAATTCCTTTCTTGGAAAACAGCTTTCCTTTTAGCAATCACTACAGCAAGAAGGGTATCTGAATTACAGGCCCTTATGGCAGTGGAGCCTTTCATCATCTTTCATGCGGACAAGGTGTCTCTCAGGACCTATCCCTCCTTCATGCCCAAGGTGGTATCCAGTGTGGCTCTTAATCAATCCATTCATTTACCAACTTTCTTTTCTAATCCACAGAACAAAGGGGAATGGATCCTGCACTCCTTAGATGTATTTTTCTTGGACAGGACTAAACCTCAAAGGAAATCTGAACAACTGCTGATGGCATTTGCTGCAGAGGGGAAGGCTATTTCAAAGCAAACTATTTCTAAATGGATAGGCAATTGCATTCATTTCTGCTGTAAGCGCCATGGAAAACCTTTCCCACAGGGGATTAGACCCCATTCTACCAGGGCTACATCTACCTCTACAGCCTTTCTCAGAGGTGTCCCTACCAGAGACATCCTAGAAGCTGCTACCTGGAGTTCTGTACATACTTTCACCAAGCATTACCATTTGCCAATTTTCTCTAAATCCAGAGCTAGCTTTGCCACTGCAGTCTTGCAGGGCCTTATAGATAGACCTAATGCTATCTAAATTCCTCCTCCCATCCTTAGCTTTGGGAATCTACCCAAATGTGATGACTGCAACAGTGAAACACGAAGAACATAGTGCAGTTGTGTACACTTAACATAAATGTAGATGTTCGAGTGTATTCACTGTTGCAGTCTGGTTACCCTCCCTCCAGCCCCCTCTGACTTCTTTTGGCTATACCTCTATTCTCCTTCACTATATTTAAAAGCTTTTTGGTGTATTTGCTTTTTTGTTGGAGGTATAACCTTGTGTATATGTATTTAATTGCATCTCATTAGGGAGGGCACCTGACATCTGGGGCAAGAAAAACTGATGTAATGCCGTCGGCTGCATGCTTTATACCTCTGACTACCTGACATCATGGAAGATGAGACAGCAACTGACGCAGGACCCAAGACTTTGATAATCAGGCCAACTGAGGGCAACTGCAAGCAGATAACCCAAATGTGATGACTGCAGCAGTGAATACACTTGAACATCTACATTTATGGTAAGTGTACACAACTGTACTTTGTGTTTCACTGTTGCAGTCATCACATTTGGGTTATCCCTGCCCGGATAGCCCTCAGCCGGCCAGAATACAAGAGGCTTCATATTTAGGCGTCAGTTGCTGTCACCTGCAGACTGCCGTCAGGTTGTTGGAAGTTTAAAGAGAGGCAGCCGATGCCATTACATCAGTCTTTCTTGCTGCGGAGCCAGAAGCAGAAACAGTTTGCATGAGTGCCAGTCAGCCATTTACCTGTCCTCGTATTCCGAATTGAAGTGAAGTCTTCGAAAGCAAGTACCCCGTTGGGGATCTTTTTTTCTTGCTTTAACTGATGTCAGAGAAAGTTAATAATTGTGTCGCCTGTGGAAAACCGATGCCTCATAGAGATTTTCATTGTTACCATGTTACTTGCCTATGCCTTGAGCACAAGGTTTCCAATTAACATTTCTGTGCCCTTGTTCAACCCGCATGCTGTTCGTCTTCGGGCTAAAATTCTAGCTAGGCATTTTCGTACTACTACGAAGATGTTCTTAGTGTTTCACTGTTGCAGTCATTACATTTGGGTTATCTGCTTGCAGTAGCCCTCAGTCGGCCTGATAAACAGTCTTGGGTCCTGCGTCGGTTGCTGTCCTTCTTTCATGACGTCAGGTCGTCAGGGGTATAAAACATGCAGCCAACGCCAATACATAAGTCTTTCTTGCCGTGTGGTGCCCAAAGCAGAAGCAGTTCGCAAGTGCCAGTCGGCCGACTCCTGAAATTTTCGTTTTCGAGTTTCAGAACCGAAGTCTTCAACTAAAGCTAAGTACCCCGTTGGGGAAACTTTTTCTTGCTCCTTACCGATGTCAGTAAAAATTAATAATTGCATTACTTGTGGAAAGCAAATACCTAATAAAGATTTTCATTCGTACTGTATTCCTTGCCTAGGCCCTGACCAAGACGTACCTTGCTGTCAGTTTTGTGCTTTATTTAATCAGCGCACTGTCCATTGTCGGTATATTTTTACCTCTAAATATTTCTGTTCTCGGTTTATTTACCCAGAAATGTCGTTGATTAGCCATCAGACTACCGGGATTTCGAAAAACGCAAAAATAAAGACAGAGACTGGCCGCCGAGGTCCAAAACTACCGACAATGCTTCTCCTAAGCCAGTCGCCAGTTCGCCGGTATTCAGTGAGGTCGCTTTTGCAGCCCCTTTTACCCCCTACTTCTGAATCGTAGGCCTCTACTGAGACCCATTCAGAGTCCGGTATGCCACGAGATGCTTCAACTATGGAACCTGCGGATGTCTCTACCTTGGATGGGTCTGGAGCCGCTGTGCAGGCACCGGCTTCTGAGGGTGTATTCAGGCCTACGGACTTGCATGTTAAACAGACGCCTCCTTCTTCATTTAGGCCTAAATCCCGAACCTTGCCTAAAAAAACAACGCCCAGGCCACATGCTCATGCCTCTATGCCTAAAAAACAAATGATAAAAATGGCTGAAGATCTTATAACTGAAGCCAACCTTCCCCTTCTAAGAGACCTAGGACTGAAGTTGTTTATGAATCTTCTGAACAGGATTCTGATTTTTCTGATTCTTCTGATGATCTGGATTTACCCTTATCTACTTATTAGGATTCTGATGCAGGGGACTCTATTCCATCTGCTTCCCCTCCAAGAGGATTTTTCTTTTGGTGAAACCTTGCATATCTAAGGGAGCATTTCCACTGGGAAAGCCAGGATTTTTCTGATTCAAAAAAAGAGGCTTGGGTATTTCTTACTCCTGCGTCAGCATCAGCATAGGCTTTTAGCTATTCCTCCTGTACTAGACATTGTTGATGATGCCTCCTGCTCCCAGAAAACCTGGCAGATATTACAGGGTTCCTGATTCACATGAGTTCCTTTTTAAAAATCCTATTTCAGATCCAGAGACTTTCACAGGGACCCAAGGGCATTAAAACTTCTACTGCTAAAAATCCTACCCCTTCTGATAGAGAATCCAGGGCGCTGGATAAATGGGGTAAGAAGGTTTACACTTCTGCAGCCTTGGCCATTAGGGCTTTAAACTGCCAGTTTCATATGTTAAAAGTATCAGCAACATGTTATTGGATTGCTTAAACAGAAAATGATGTTGAATCCTGACTGTGCGGAAAATTAAAGAATTACAGGATTTAATGCATTCTGCTGAACAGGTTGGAAAACATACTTTACAATGTGGATTTGATTCATTAGAGGCCTCTTGCAGGGCTGCTGTTACTGGGTCTGTGCTCAGAAGGCATGCTTGGCTTAAGGAGCAGTCTTTGCCTGATCATGTTAAAGCTAAATTGTTGGATGCTCCCTTAAATCAGGACTGCCTGTTCGACAACAAGGCTGAAGAAGTTCTTAAAAAGATGGAAGATAAAGCTAAATCTATGCAAACTGTTAAAGATTTCTTACAAGTTCAGCCTCCTAGATTTAGTAGGCACTGGCCCTCTAAGAATTGGTCCTTTCCAGCCCCTTCTAGGTCTTCTCAAGCCAAGCCCAGACACAGCAGAAACCCCAGGTTTCAGTCTCAGGGGACACACAAGACTAAGCAGTGGGGGATTTCCGCATCCAAATCAGGGAGTAGTAAGACCCCCCCCATGGAAAACTATTTCAATGACTTGCTTTTAAAACTTCCAAGCACTTCCCAACTGAATGCTCGTTTAGGCAGAAAGATTGGTCTGCAGGCCAAAAACTGGGAACTCATTACCTAGGACAAATGGGTTTTAAATATAGTGTCCCAAGGATATAGATTTCACTTCCACACCTTACCAACACCTAGTGGCTGGCAAGATAAGATCTACCCCCAAATCAGTGGGCAGAGGCCCAAAATCAAGTACTCTCTCTTGCATCAGTTGGTACCAGAAGAGGAAAAGGAACAAGGTTTTTATTCGAGACTTTTTCTGGTACCCAGAAAAGGCAATACATGGCATCCTATCCTGGACCTTTCTACTCTAAATACCTTTTTGGTGATTCCAAAATTCAAGATGCTGACTCTTCACCAGCTGCTTCCTATGCTAAGCAAAGATGCATGGTTGGCAACACTAGAGTTAAAAGAAGCATATCTGCACATCACTATCGGGGATTCTTGCAGAAAATCCTACACTTCAAAGCAGGTGACATGCACTATCAGTTCTCTGCACTACCCTTTGGCTTATCTACTGTGGCCAGGGTATTCATAAAGTGCCTAGCTCCTGTCATTGCATTCTGCAGGCAAAGAAATATTCAAATATATCCATACCTGGACGATTGTCTAATTCAGGCAGAAAGCCAGGACATACTTTTGAATCATCTGCCCTTTGTTCAAAGGGTACTGACTTGTCTCGGGTACACCATAAACGAAAAGAAATCACACCTAGTACCCTGTCAACAAATTATATTCCTGGGAGCAAGCTTGAATACAACTTCCCAGATGGCTTTCCTCACGCCAGAGAAACGGACTCATTTGACAACTTACTTCAAACAAGTGGCCACAAAAACCCAGCTATCTGCAAGGCGCAAATACTGCAGACCTAGGGATTTATGGCCTCCTACATTCTTCTAATTCCATATGCAAGGCTGCATATGAGGAAACTGCAGTGGTATTTCAAAAGCCTATGGTGTCAACATTCACAGGATCTAGAAGCTATGATTCCTATCATACCTTGCCTACGCCTAGAGTTCCTTTGGTGGGCAGAGGCCTGCCACCAAAACAAATGACTAACATTCACACTACCCCTGCCGCCCAAACCTTAACAACAGACGCATCAGACTATGCATGGGGGGCTCAACTGGCAGGGAAGTGCATTCAGGGCAAATGGAACACAAGTCAAATGCACCTACACATAAATCAAAAGGAAATGTTAGCTGTACAGAATGCTCTGACAGCCTTCAAGGACCACATTCTTCCAGGACAACTCATGGTAAAGACTGACAACACCATGGTCATGTGGTACACAAGCAGGGGGGTACACACACTTACCCCCTCTGCAGACTAGTCATGGCATTGTGGAACACAGCCTTGAGCTACCAAGTAAATCTACAAGCTCAATTCCTGCCAGGAAAACTAAATACACTGGCAGATGGGCTAAGCAGAAACCTTATGGACCCACACTAGTGGAAACTGGAACCAAGGATTTTCAACATGTTGACAAGCAAATGGGGGAGCCAAGATATAGACCTATTTGCCTCCCCCCAGAACTATCAATTGGACAAATTTTGCACAAGGACTCCTCACAAACTAGCTTGGAAAGTGGATGCTCTATCCTTCAGCTAGAAAAACCTATCAGTTTATGCCTTTCCTCCTCTGCCTCTGCTCTCCAAGGTGCTACTAAAGATCAAAAGGACAAGCCAAGAACGATTTTAATTGCACCAGACTGGCCATGCCAACACTGGTACCCCCTCCTGCGCAGTGTGTCACGCTTGGCCCCATGGCACCTGCCTCAGACACCTTCCTTGTTGTCTCAGCAGGGGAACCAGATTCTGCACCCTTGGTTGCAAACCCTGAACCTAGCAGCCTGGCTAATAACCTAATATCTTCCTTACCACCCCTCAGTAAATCAGTGATGGATATCATTTTAGAGGCTAGGAGGCCTAGTAATAGAAAATCTTATGCTGCAAAATGGAAAAGATTTTGTACCTGGAACCAATCTCAAGGGATGAGCGCAGCAGTGCTCAATTTACCTCAGATTCTACAATATTTGACTAAGATGCTTCATAAGGGTTTGTCCTTTTCCTCCATCAAAATTCATGCCTCAGCCATTTCAGCTCATTATAGCACAGAGCCTTCCCTCTTCTCTCACCCACTGCTCAAGCAGTTCCACAGAGATGCCAAAAATTTAAGGCCACCGAGGAGAGCTCCAACTCCAGCCTGGGACCTTAACTTTGTCTTGGAGAAACTCACTCTTCCTCCTTTTGAGCCATCTGCTACTGCAGATTTAAAATTCCTTTCCTGGAAAACTGCTTTCCTTTTAGCAATCACTTCTGCAAGAAGGGTATCTGAGTTGCAGGCCGTTATGGCAGTGGAGCCTTTCATCATCTTTCATGCCGACAGGGTGTCCGTCAGAACCAATCCCTCCTTCATGCCGAAGGTGGTATCCAGTGTGGCTCGTAATCAGTCCATTCATTTGCCTATCTTCTTTCCTAACCCACAGAACAAAGGGGAACAGATACTGCACTCCTTAGATGTGCACAGACAACTTAGATTCTACTTGCAGGACTAAACCTCAAAGGAAATCCGAACAACTGCTGGTGGCATTTGCTGCAGGGGCAGAGGGGAAAGCTGTTTCAAAGCAAACCATTTCAAAATGGATAGGCCACTGCATTCATTTCTGCTATAAGCACCATTGGAAAACCTATCCCACAGGGCATCAGGCCCCATTCAATCAAGGCTGCATCTACCTCTACTGCCTTTCGCAGTGACGTCCCTACAAGGGACATCCTAGAAGCTGCTATTTGGAGTTCTGTACATACTTTCACCAAGCATTATCATTTGCCAATTTTCTCTGAATGCAGAGCTTGTTTTGCCACTGCAGTCTTGCAGGGCCTTATAGCTGGTCCTATTTAAATTCCTCCTCCCAACCTTAGCTTTGGGAATCTACCCAAATGTATTGACTGCAACAGTGAAACACAAAGAACATAGTACAGTTGTAAAATAACTAAAGCCAGGATAAACTGTAGAAAAATTCTGCTTTAATCACCAAAGTCCACAAAACTTGACGCTTTCACCATAATACATATGGCATCATCAGACTCTGATGATGCCATATGTATTATGGTGAAAGCGCTATGTTTTGTGGACTTTGGTGATTAAAACAGAATTTTTCTACAGTTTATCCTGGCTTTATTTATTTTTACAAGTTTGGCTCTTGTTGGGCTGTTTTGTGTCATTTAACATAGTACAGTTGTGTACACTTACCATAAATGTAGATGTTGGAGTGTATTCACTGTTGCAGTCCTCGATGTCCTTCAAGAATGCAACTGCAGTCATAACATATGGGTTGTCCTGCCTCAGGCAGCCCTCGGTCAGCCGAATTCCAAAGTCTGGGTCCGGCGTCGGCTGGTGTTGCCTCCTCTCCGACGTCACAATGGCTGGAGTATAAAGGCATCGGCCGACGCCATCTTCTTCAGTCTTTCTTGCCGCGCGGTGCCCGAAGCAGAAGCAGTTCGCAAGTGCCGGTCGGTCAGCTCCTGTGTTTTCAGTACCGAAGTCATCTAAAAGCTAAGTACCCTGTTGGGGAACATTTATTCTTGCCTCAGCCGATGTCAGAACAAATTGAGAAAGTTAATAATTGTTTGTCTTGTGGTAAACAAATACCTCATAAGGACTTCCATTCTCTCTGCCTTCCCTGCCTGGGCCCAGACCACGACATCTCGGCCTGTGCTGTCTGTGCCCGCTTTAATAAGCGCACTCTCAGGTGCCGGGCAGAATTCGCCGAGGACTTCTTCGGTGAATCTTTTGCGTATATCATGCCGTCGGAACAACCGACAACCCAATCTGCTAAAAAACGCAAAGACCGGGACCGACATCCTCGCCTGTGCCCACTACCGATGTTTCTCCTAAACCCTCTACTAGCGCCGCCTTCGGAAGTGGTAAATCTACCGCTCCAGGCCGACGACACAGCGCTAACACGACCTTCAGTCTCGGAGACCTCTCCGGTGCCGGTTGTTGATTTTCCTCCGGAAACCGAAGTTCTGGATCTACCCGACACCATTCCTGTGGACAAGGTAACGCCTGCACGTGGGGCTGCTAGGCCTCCTGTTTCCATGTCCATCAAGGCCTTTGCACGTGCTAAGGTCGCCAGTCAGGCCAAGGCCCATCCTAAACCTGCCCAGGCCCCTTCCTCTGATAAGCAGATCATGTCTCTGGCTGCAGATCTTATTTCCCTTATCAGGGGGTCTCAGCCTCATCCGGACAGGGGTTCTCAGCCACCTGCAGAGAAAAGGCCTAGAACTGAGCAGGCGGACAACCTCTCCTCGGATGAAGCCTCTGGGGATTCTGAGCACTCTGACACTCAAGAAGAACCCTTCCAGGCCTACGAGGACTCTGATGCTGAGGAATCTATTCCTCTGCCTCCCTCCAGAGAATTTCTCATTTGGGGAAGTTCTGCATTCCATGAGGGAACATTTTCAATGGCAGGGTCAGGAATTCTCTGACTCCAGGAAAAGGCTTCGTACTTTCCACAAGCTCCCCCAGCACAGACCTCTGGCTATCCCTCCAGTTATGGATGTTTTGGATGATGTTTTCTCTGACTCCAGTGCCAACCCTGACTCTCTTCCTTCTGCTCCTGTCAAGCCGGACAGATATTATAGGGTCCCTGACACTCACAAGCACCTTTTTAAGGCCCACTCTGTGGATCTAGAAACTATTTCACAGGGCCCCAAGGGAGTGGCTTCCTCCTCTGCCAAAACCCACTGCCAGCTGACAGAGAAGCAAGGTCCCTGGAGAGATGGGGTAAAAAGTATACCTACTACCCTAGCCATGAGGTCTCTTAACTGCCTTTTTCACATGTTTCAGTACCAAGACTTTCTCCTGGATGATTTACAGAAAAAGGTAGCCTCTTCTGAGCCTATTGATAAAAAGGCAATGCAGGATCATATACATAACACTCAGCAGGTTAATAACCATTTTCTGCAGTGTGGTTATGATGCACTGGAAGCTTCATGTAGGGCAGCTATGACTGGGGCTGTAATACGTAGACATGCTTGGTTGAAGGATCAATCTTTGCCTGACCATGTTAAAGTAAAGTTACTGGATGCACCTTTGGAGAAACAAAAGCTTTTTGGTGCTACTGCACAAGATGTATTAAAATCCATAGAGGAAAAAGCAAAGTCAGTACAGACAGTAAAGGATTTCCTTCAGGTTCAGCCACCCAGATTCAGCAGAAACTGGCCCTCAAAGAATTGGTCCTTCCGCTCTGACCAGTTTCAAAGGGGAAAAGCAGACGAGCCAGGGTAGAGGACAACACCGAGGATCTTACAGGGCCGCCAATGGCAACCTCCAAATCAAAGAAGTGGCGCAGACAGTTCAGCTGCACCACAGGGACAATCACAATGACTTCACTTTCGTACCGCCTACAAAGGTTCAAAGAGAAGCACCTTTGGGCGGAAAATTAGCCTTATTCTCACAAAACTGTTATATCTTAACCAAAGACAATTGGATTCTGGATTTCATAGACAAAGGGTACAGATTCCACTTCCACACATTACCAATAAGACAAGGCATGCCAAACCTGCCACATCATCAAAGGGCAGAGGCACTCTCTCAAGTTTCCAAGCTATTAAGTATAAAGGCAATAGAAAGGGTTCCTCCTCAGGAGCAAGGCCAGGGATTTTATTCAAGACTGTTCCTTGTTCCAAGAAAATAAAACAAATAGAGACCCATACTGGACTTGTCAAATCTAAACACTTTCCTCATTGTGCCAAAGTTCAAAATGCTGACGTTGCAGCAGCTTCTTCCTATGCTGGGCAAGGGGTCTTGGCTGGTCCCTCCGGACCTCAAGGAGGCATACCTGCATGTCCCAATCAGACAAAGCTGCAGAAGATACCTCAGATTTCTTGCAGGAACAGAGCATTATCAATTCTCAGCATTGCCGTTTGGCTTGTCTACTGCGCCCAGAGTGTTCACGAAATGCCTGGCATCAGTAGTGGCACACTGCAGACAGCAGGGGATTCAAATATACCCCTACTTGGACGACTGCCTCATACAAGCAGACAACAAACAAACCTTAAAAGGGAATTTGGACTATGTTATGCATCTACTGCAGGCCTTGGGATACACAGTCAACATTCAAAAGTCAAAATTACTACCATCCCAACAGATTACATTCCTAGGAGCCAAACTGGACACGGAAACCCAAATGGCCTACCTCACAGAGGAAAAACAGCAGCATTTACCAGAGTACTTCAAAGGCCTAGCAAAGCTTTCCCAGCTGACTGCAAGGAAAATCCTGCAGGCCCTGGGTTTCATGGCATCTTGTATTCTTCTGATACCTTTGGCAAGACTTCATATGAGAAAGCTGCAATGGTATTTAAAAAACTTATGGTCTCAACACAGCAACAGCCTACAGGAATAATCCCACTTATTCCATGCCTGCAGAAGGAATTTCTGTGGTGGGCTCAAGCCAGTCAACTAAACAAAGGCATGTCTTTCAACAGACCTCAAGCAGGCCAAATGATCACAACAGACGCCTCAGACCATGGATGGGGGGCGCACATGGAGGGCAGATGCATTCAAGGTCTATGGACGCCAAAGGAAAGACATCTGCACATAAACCAAAAGGAGATGTTGGCAGTGATACATGCCATCGAGACTTTCGAAAAATCACTACAAGAAGGACATTTGCTAATAAGGACAGACAACACCACTGTCATGTGGTACATAAACAAGCAGGGAGGCACTCACTCTTATCCCCTCTGCAGACTAACAATGCTTCTCTGGGAAAAATCCCTGAGCCTGAAGATACACTTACAATCCCAGTTTGTACCAGGCAAGGACAATGTACTGGCGGACAATCTGAGCAGAAATTTCATGGATCCACACGAATGGATGTTGCACCCTCATATTTTCTCTCAACTGACAAGGACATGGGGAATACCGGACGTAGATCTTTTTGCTTCCCACCTAAATCATCACCTGGAAAAGTTCTGCACAAGGACTCGGCACCCTCTAGCTTGGAAAACAGATGCTGTCTCCTTCAGCTGGAATTCTCTAAAAATTTATGCATTCCCTCCTCTGCCTCTGCTGACCAAGGTGATACTGAAAATAAAGGCAGAACAACCAACAGGCATCTTGATAGCACCAGACTGGCCAAGGCAACACTGGTACCCACTGCTATTGACCATAAGTCAGACCAAACCATGGCCTCTGACCCTATGGCCCCTGCTCCTAACGCAACACAATTACAGGACTGTACATCAAGACCTGAAAACATTGCATCTGACAGCCTGGAGACTTCCATGACTTCAACACCTAACTCTCTTTCCAAATCTGTTCAAGAGATCTTGCTGGAAGCACACAGACCTTCCACCAGAAAAACCTATTCAGCCAAGTGGAAAAGATTCAGCATCTGAAATGCCAAAAAGCGTCAGGACACAGAACTACTGAGTATTCCTCAGATATTGGAATACTTGGCAGAACTGTTTCATACTGGACTCTCATACTCCTCAAAGATTCATGCCTCAGCAATCTCAGCAAAATACAACTGTGACCCTCCAGTGTTTTCGCATCCTCTGCTAAGACAGTTTTTAAGAGGGATAAAGAATATCAAACCTCCCAGAAAACAGCCAGTACCTGGATGGGACCTCAACTACGTGTTGGAAAAAACTCTTCCTCCTTTGAGCCAGCAGCATCCTCAGAAATGCAATTTCTTTCATGGAAGACGGCCTTCTTATTGGCAGTCACTTCTGCAAGAAGAGTTTCGGAGATACAGGCACTCATGGCAGTGCCCCCCTTCCTCATTTTTCATCAAGACAGAGTCTCCCTAAGAACCAATCCTACATTCATGCCAAAAGTTATTTCCAGGGTGTCTCTAAATCAAGCTATTCATCTGCCTACATTCTTCCCCAATCCTCAAAATAGGGGGGAAAACCTACTGCATACTTTGGACATACACAGACAACTACGCTACTACTTGGACAGAACTAAGGCCACCAGAAAGTCTGACCAGCTGTTTGTAGCTTATGCTGCTGGAGTGCAAGGAAAGGCAATCTCCAAACAAACAATTTCAAAATGGATTGGACATTGCATCAGATTCTGTTACTCTTTCCATGGAAAAGGTGTGCCAGCCAATATTAGGCCACACTCCACCAGAGCTATAGCCACTTCCACAGCTTTCCTAAGAGGAGTGGCAACAAAGGACATTTTAGAGGCTGCAACATGGAGCTCTATGCATACATTTACCAAGCACTACCACCTGCCATTATACTCCAGATCCCGAGCGGGCTTTGCTTCGGCAGTCCTGCAGGGGATTATAGCTACACCATCCTTATCTTAGTTCCATCCACCCCCAGCTTGGCTATGGTATTCAACCCATATGTTATGACTGCAGTTGCATTCTTGAAGGACATAGTACAGTTTTGTATCTACCATAAATGTAGATGTCCGATAGATATGCAACTGCAGTCGGATTTTCACACCCTTCAACCCCGCTGTATCCTTCTTTTTGGGTCTCTACCCCTCTTCCCTTCAGCTGGGGGTATCTCCTATGGTGTATCTGTTTATTACTGTTGTGCATGCTTGGGATTATTTTTTATCCATTTACAAAATTTAGCCTTCCTAAGTGGGCACCTGACATCTGGGGCAAGAAACACTGAAGAAGATGGTGTCGGCCGATGCCTTTATACTCCAGCCGCTGACGCCGGAGGAGGCGACACCAGCCGGACCCAGACTTTGGAATTCGGCCGACCGAGGGCTGCCTGAGGCAGGACAACCCATATGTTATGACTGCAGTTGCATATCTATCGGACATCTACATTTATGGTAGGTACAAAACTGTACTTTACCCTTCCTCCAGCCCCCTTTCTTCTTTTGGCTATAACTCTACTCTCTCTTACTATGCTCAAAAAGCTTTTTGGTGTATTTGCTTTTTTTTGGAGGTATTTCCTTGTATTATAGATTTTATTGCTTCCCATTAGGGGGGCACCTGACATCTGTGGCAAGTAAAACTGATGTAATGTGGTCGGCTGTATGTTTTATACCCCTGACAGCCTGACGTCATGGAAGAAGGGACAGCAACCGACGCAGGACCCAAGACTTTGTTAATCAGGCCGACTGAGGTCTACTGCAAGCAGATAACCCAAATTTAATGACTGCAACAGTGAATACACTTGAACATCTACATTTATGGTAAGTGTACACAACTGTACATTTCCCGGCATGGCGTCCGTCAGCCATCCGACAGCCTTTTTACCAAAAAGCGTAAAGATAAAGACAGAGACAGACCGCAAAGGACCAAAACATCCAACAACACTGCCGCTAAATTAGTTGTCCGTTCTCCGGGCCTTGGTGAGATGTTTTTGCAGTCACTAACCCCCGCTTCTCTTTCAGTTCATGCCTCTGTTGAGACCCTTTCAGAGTCCGCCATGCTGCACACCTTTACCTCCATTAGCAATCCTGCGGTCGTCTCTACCTTGGATGGGTCCAGAGCCGCTGAGCAGGCACTGGCTTCCGAGGAGGGCCTTCCTACTTCCAAATCCAGATCTAAACCGAAGACTTCAGCTCCGACTACCGCTGCTGCAAAACCTCCGGAATCTTTGCGAATTACGAACAAATCTGTGCGAAAACCTTCGCAAAGACAAGCGACAACCTCTGGCCCATTACCGCAGTCCCAAGTGCTTAGAATGGCAGAGGATCGCATTTACCTTATTAGGGTATCTCAACCTACTACTGCTAAACGAAAAAGAGACCTGTCCCCTGAACCTTTGCCTTAATCAGATTCTGAGCAATCTATATCTTCTGTTGAGCCAGATGAAATGCAGACACTGTCTGCATATGAAGATTCTGATGCTGAGGAGTCAATTCCCTCAGCCTCCCCTCCTGAGGATTTCTCATTTGGGGAAACATTGCATACTTTCAGGGAGCATTTTAAATGAGAGAGTCAGGACTACCCTCAATCTAAGTACAGGCTTAGAAAATTTTTGGATTTACCCCAGCACAGACCAATGATGTTCATCGTGTTTCACTGTTGTAGTCCTAACCAATGGGTTATCCGGCTCCCGGTGGCAGTCGATCGGCCAGAATACCAAAGGTAAGTAAATATGACATCGGCTGTCGGTTGCAAAGGACGTCAGAACGTCCGATACAAAAGGAGGCAGCCGACATCACTTCCTCAATCTTCCTTGCCGTGGAGTCCAAAGCAGACGCATTTTTGCACAAGTGTCGGTCGGCCGTTTACCTTTTTGATTTCAGACTACAAAGTTGAAGTCGACTACAGCTAAGTACCCCATTGGGGAATCCTCTTTTCTTGCCTTAACAAATGTCAGAAAAAGTTAATAATTGTGTTGCCTGTGGAATGGAAAGCAGATTCCCCATCGAGATTTTCATTCCTGTTGTATTATTTGTTTAGGCCTTGACCGCGACATTCCTAATTGTGATGTCTGTGTTTCCTTTAATTCGTGTACTATTCGTTGTCGGGCTAAGCTTTTAGCTAAGCATTTTGGAGTGTGGCCTAAGTTTGTCAGTATGGCATCTGTTGGTCTTCAGATATTCCTAAGAAGTGTAAGGATAAGGACCGCGACAGGCTTCTGAGGGTCAAGTCTTCCAATGATCTTAAGTTGGTCGTCAGCCCTGCAGTAGCCAGTGAGGCGCCTTTGCAGCCCCTGCAATCTACGTATTTTCAACCGCAGGCCTCGGTTGAGACCATTTCAGAGTCCCCTAGGCCTCCGGCTTCTGTTTTGTCTTCTGACCTTCTGCCTGTCACCTCTTTAGCTGGATCTGGAGACTCTAAGCTGGCGCCGGTTTCTGAGGCCTCCGTTCTGACGGCAGGCTCATACCGATGACCTCTACCACAACTTCTGCTGTGGCCAAACCTCCCAAGTCCTTCAGACTTGCAGGTAAATCCTCCAGTCGTAAACCTGTGAAGAAACAGGCTCCAACTTCCTCACGTTCCCCTCAGTCTCAAATGGTTAAAATGGCTAATGACTCTTATTAGGGGTTCACAGCCTCCTCCTTCAAAAACGGGTAGGGATTTCTCTCCAGAAGATTTATCTTATTCAGGTTCTGATACCTCTAGCATTTCTGCTGATGAAGAGGAAGTTTCTCAGGTTTTTCTCCTTTTGAGGATTCGGATGCAGAGGAATCCATTCCTTCTGCTTCTCTTCCAGAGGATTTCTCTTTTGGTGATACTTTGAATACTCTTAGGGAGCATTTTAAATGAGAATGTCAGGATTATCCTCAATCTAAGAAAAGGATCAGGGAGTTTTTGGATTTACCACAGCATACGCCTCTGGCTATTCCTCTAGTGTTGGTAATGGTTGATGATGTTTTTCTGGAAAATTCCTCGACTCCGAATTCTGTTCCTCCTGCTCCCAGGAAACCTAATAGGTACTATAGAGTCCCTGATTCTCATTTGTTTCTTTTTAGGAATCCGCTAGCTGACCCAGAGGTCATTTCTCAAGGGGCCTAAAGGAGTTAAGGCCACTGTTACCAAAAATCCAGTTCCGACAGGGACTCTAGGAACCTAGATAGGTGGGGTAAAAAAGTTTATACCTCTGCCACTCTTGCTATTAAGTCTACTTATTGCTTTTTTCATATGCTTAAGTATCAGCAGCACACCTTGGAGGCTATTAAGTCAAAGATTGCAAGTGTGCCTCTTTTGGCAGAGAGTAAGGATATGCAGGATTTGCTGAATTCTGCCAGTCATGTCAATAAACATTCAGTATATTGTGGATGTTCGTGTTTCACTGTTGCAGTCATTACAATTGGGTTATCCTGCTGGCAGGCTACCCGCAGTCGGCCCGAGTTCCAAAGTCTAGGTCCGGTGTTGGTTGCTGTCGCCTCCTCCCTGACATCAGTGCGCCAGGGGTATAAAAGATGCAGCCGACGCCATTTTCTCTAGTCTTTCTTGCTGCACGGTGCCCGAAGCAAAAGCAGTTCGCAAGTGCCGGTCGGCCGACTCCTAAGATTTTTCAAATTCGAATTTCAGATCTGAAGTCGTCATTAAAGCTAAGTACCCCGTTGGGGAAACTTTTCTCTTGCTCCAGACCGATGTCAGAAAAAGTTAATAATTGTATATCTTGTGGGAAGCAAATACCTCATAAGGATTTTCATTCTTACTGTATTCTTTGCCTAGGCCCTAACCATGATGTTGCTAGTTGTCGGTTTTGTGCTAGATTTAACCAACGTACTATTAAGCGTTGGTACGATTTTGCATTTCATTACTTTGGCAGAAGATTTAATTATATAATGCCATCGGATCAGCCGACTACCGGAGTTTACAAAAAACGAAAAGAAAAAGAAAAGGACAGGCATCCGAGACCCAAAACCGACGACGAGGCTTCTTCTAGGCCTGTCGACGGTTCTCAGTGAGGCTCGTTCACAGCCCCTGACGCCCACTACCTGAGAGCCACAGGCCGCTTCCGACTCCCACGTGGAGCCGACTAGGCCGCTGGAAACTCGAGGTATTGGACGCTCGGAAACTATTCCCTCAGATGGGTCCGGAGATGCTGAGCAGGCATCGGCTTCTGAGGGTGTTTTCAGGCCTACACAGTTATATGTGAAACCTACTTCAGCTACAAAGGCAAAGACTAAAGCAGCTCTAAAGACAAAGAAACAAGTACAGCATTCACCTGGACAGGCCTCCATGCCTAAAAACAGATGTTTAAAATGGCCAAAGACCTAATTACTTTGATCAGGGGTTCCCATCCCCCTCCTGATAAGAGGCCTAGGCAAGAGATAGAATATGAATCTTCAGATCAAGTTTCCATTTCCTCTGATTCCTCTTCTGAACAGGAATATTCTCTTCCTCCATATGAGGATTCTGATGCTGAAGAATCTATCCCTTCAGCCTCTCTTCCTGAGGATTATTCTTTTGGGGAGACTCTGCATACTATGAGGGAGCATTTTCACTGGGAGAGCCCAGATTACTCAGAATCCAAGAAAAGGCTCATAGAGACTTCCTTTTATTACCTCAGCACAGACCCCTTGTTATTCCTCCTGTTTTAGACATTGTAGATGTATTTTCAGAGTCCGGTCTGTCTCCTAACTCTTTACCCCCAGCTCCTGTTAAGCTAGACAGATACTACAGGGTTCCTGATTCACATAAATTTCTTTTCAAAAACCCTGCTGCTGACCCAGAAACTATCTTTCAGGGTCCCAAGGGGGGTCATGGCTTCCACTGCAAAAAACCCTATCCCCTCTGATAGGGATTCAAGGGCCCTGGACAGATGGGGGAAAAAGATTTATACTTCTGCTACCTTGGCTGTAAGAGCTTTAAATTGTCAGTTTCATATGTTTACATATCAGCAATATCTTATGTTACTGCTTAAACAGAAAATGTTTACAAATTCAGAATGTGCAAAAAACTAAGAAATGCAGGATTTATTGCATGCAGCTGAACAAATGGGAAAGCATACTTTGCAATGTGGTATTGATTCTCTAGAGGCCTCCTGCAGGGCCGCAATTACAGGTTCTGTCATTAGGAGGCATGCTTGGTTAAAAGAATAAAAGAATCTGCTCGATCATGTTAAAGCAAAACTATTAGATGCTCCATTACAGCATGATATCTTGTTTGGTGTTAAAGCAGAAGAGGTGTTGAAGAAAATGGAGGACAAAGCTAAATCTATGCAAACAGTGAAGGATTTCTTACAGGTACAGCCTCCCAGATTTAGCAGGAACTGGCCTACAAAGAATTGGTCCTTTCCAGTGTCAGACAGGCCACAAAGAGGCAGATACAGACACCCCAGAGGCAGATCACAGCCCCAAGGCTCATACAGGCCTAAACAATGGGGTGTTTCTACCTCCAAAAGCAGAGAGGAAAAGTCACAGCCATACAGGAAGCAGTCTCAATGACTTTCCCCTGCCAACACCAAGCACTTATCTTCTGGCAGCTCCTTTGGGGGGAAAACTAGCACTTTTTTCACAAAATTGGCACGATAATCCAGGGCAAATGGGTCTTAAATATCATATCTCAAGGCTACAGGTTCCACTTTCACACCCTGCCAAGGCCAAACAGTATGCCAGATCTGCCACGCAATCAATGGGCAGAGGCACAAAAACAAGTTTCACCCTCATGGACATGAGAGCTATTCAGCAAGTACCACAGCAAGAGCAGGGACTAGGATTTTACTCAAGGCTATTCTTGGTACCCAGAAAGGACAAAGCCTGGAGGCCAATACTGGACCTGTCTGTCCTAAACACATCCCTGCATATTCCAAAATTCAAAATGTTAACTCTGCAACAGCTTCTGCCCATGCTGGGCAAGAAGACTTGGCTTGTGACTTTAGACCTAAAAGAGGCATACCTGCATGTCCCAATCAGACAATCATGCAGAAGATACCTCAGATTTATAGCTGGCTCAATGCACTACCAATTCTCTGCACTGCCCTTTGGCTTATCTACTGCACCCAGGGTCTTCACAAAATGCCTGGCACCAGTAATTGCATTTTGCAAAGAGGAATACAAATATATTCTTACTTGGACGACTGCCTTATTCAAGCAGAGAACAAGGACATTCTAGTACAGCATCTGGCATTTGTAAAAAGATTATTAACAGGTCTAGGGTACACAGTAAACGAAAAGAAATCAAAACTCGTACCCTCTCAAGAGATAATATTCCTGGGTGCAAGCTTAAATATAACTGCCCAGATGGCTTATGTCACGCCAGACAAACAGACAACTGACTACTTATTTCAAAATTTTGGCAACAAAGACCCAGTTATCTGCAAGAAAAATTCTGCAGGCTTTGGGCTTCATAGCATCCTGCATTCTGCTAATTCCATATGCAAGACTACATATGAGGAAACTTCAATGGTATCTAAAGTGTTTGGACTCAACATTGCCACAGCCTGGAAATATTAATTACCCTCATTCCCTGCCTGCAACAGGAGTTTCGATGGTAGGCAAAAGCCTGTCACCTCAACACAGGACAGCCATTCACCTTACCCACAGCCAGGCAGACATTGACAACAGATGCATCAGATTATGCCTGGGGGGCCCATATGGCAGGAAGATGTATTCAGGGCACATGGTCCACAAGTCAAATGCATCTACATGTCAATCAAAAAGAGATGCTAGCTGTTCAGAATGCCCTGACAGCCTTCAAGGATCTACTTCATCCAGGACAACTACTGGTAAAGACGGACAATACTACAATCATGTGGTACATAAACAAGCAAGCAGGGGGGCACACATTCCTACCCCCTCTGCAGACTAGCCATGAACTTGTGGGACACAGCATTGACTTACCAAGTACATCTGCAAGCACAATTCCTGCCAGGAAGGATAAATACTCTGGCAGACGAACTAAGCAGAAACCTAATGGATCTCCATGAGTGGAAATTGGATCCACAAGTCTTCAGCATGATAACAAGGAACTGGGGATGCCCAGACATCGACCTATTTGCCTCCCCTCACAACTGCCAACTACAGAGATTCTGCACAAGGACTTATCACAAGCAAGCATGGAAAGTGGATGGCTCTGTCTTTCAGCTGGAAAAACTTAACAGTATATGCCTTTCCTCCTCTGCCTCTCCTCCCCAAGGTACTCCTCAAGGTCAGACAAAAGAAGCCAAAAATGATACTGATTGCCCCAGGCTGGCCTCACCAGCACTGGTACCCAATCCTAAATAGCTTGTCTCAGTGCCCAGCTTGGACATTACCTCAGATTTCTCACTTATTGACCCAACAAGACAGTCAGATACTGCACAGCCAACTCAGGACCTTAAACCTGGCAGCATGGCAGATAATGTAGCCATTCAAGACACCCTCTCTCTAAAGCAGTGATGGATGTTATTTTGGAGGCCAGGAGGCCTAGCACCAGAAAATCTTATGCTTGGGAACCAGGCACAAGGTTTTGACATGATTGTTCCAAATATTCCTCAGATTTTGCATTACTTAACTGAGATGCTGGATAAAGGCCTTTCCTTTTCATCAATTAAAATTAATGCCTCTGCCATTTCAGCTCATTACAATACAGAACCACCTATTTTTTCTCATCCATTACTAAGGCAGTACCTCAGAGGGGCCAAAAACATAAGACCTCCAAGGAGAGCACCAATACCTGCATGGGACCTCAACTTTGTCTTGGAAAAACTCACATTGCCTCCTTTTAAGCCAGTCTCTGCAGCTGATATAAAATTCTTATCCTGGAAAACAGCTCTGCTCCTAGCAATAACCTCCGCTAGACGGAGTTACAGGCACTCATGGCTGTGGAACCTTTTATCATTTTCCATCCTGACAGGTTTCTCTGAGGACAAACCCTACATTTATGCCTAAGGTAGTGTCCAGTGTGGCCCTTAGTTCATTTGCTTATCTTTTACCCAAACTCACAGAATAAGGGTGAGAGACTTCTGCATTGTTTGGACATTCCCAGGCAGCTACGCTTCTACTTGGACAGAACCAAAGCTTTCAGAAAGACTGAACAACGTCTAGTGCCATATGCTGCAGGATCACAAGGAAAGCCTATTTCAAAGCAGACTATTTCAAAGTGGATAGGTCACTGCATTCGTTTCTGCTATTCACAGCATGGGAAATCAGTGCCTAAGGGCATTAGGCCACATTCAACCAGAACAGCAGCCACTTCAGCAGCCTTCCACAGGAGTACCAACCAAAGACATCTTAGAGGCTGCAACTGGGAGTTCACTGCATACTTTTACAAAGCACTATCACCTCTCTACACTAAATCCAGGGCAGGTTTGCCATTGCAATTCTGCAGGGCCTAATAGCCTCACCTAATCCTATTTAGCACCAGCCTCCCAACCTTAGCTTTGGGATTCAACCCAATTGTAATGACTGCAACAGTGAAACATGATTAACATAGTACAGTTGTGTACCTACCATAAATTTAGATGTTCGAGTGTATTCACTGTTGTAGTCTAGGTTACCCTCCCACCATCCCCCTTTTCCTTGCTGGAACTTATCTGTACTTCTGTATTCTATACAACCTATGTGGTGTATTTGCTTGTAGATGAAGGAAAAGTTGTTTTTTGTGTTTGCATGCTTATTGGCATAATATAGCTTACCATTTTAGGGGCACCTGACATCTGGGGCAAGAAAAACTGGAGAAAATGGCGTCGGCTGCATCTTTTATACCCCTGGCGCACTGACGTCAGGAGGAGGCGACAGCAACCGACGCTGGACCTAGACTTTGGAACTCGGGCCGACTGCGGGTAGCCTGCCAGCAGGATAACCCAATTGTAATGACTGCAACAGTGAATACATTCGAACATCTACATTTATGGTGGGTACACAACTGTACTTTTTGACATTCTAGAAGCTTCCTACAGGGCGACAGCTACTGGATCTGTTATCAGAAGGCATGTTTGGCTCAGGGAACAGCCCCTACCAGAGCCTGTCAAGTCTAAGCTTTTAGATGTACCTTTACATAAGGACAGTCTTTTTGGCAGCAAAGCAGAGGAAGTGCTCAAAAAGATGGAGGATAAGGCCAAGTCTATGCAAACAGACTTTCTGCAAGTTCAACCTCCTCGCCTCAGCAGGAATTACCCTTCTAAGAGTTGGATGTTTCCTGATACCTGCAGTCAGAACCGTTCTAGGACTAGAGGTTACAAATCTTCTAGGGGGCAGGTGGCTACCCCTCAAAGGTCTAAGTATTGGCATGCTTCCACTTCTAAGGCGGGAAGTTCTAAGCCTACATCTCAATCCAAGCATTCTCAATGACTCAGTCCAAATTTTGCCTGTTCCTGCTTGCCCGGAGTTTCCTTTAGAGAGAAGGTTGGCCATTTTTGCAAATGTCTGAGTCACCATCACGGACGACAAATGGGTACTCAGAACTATATCCCTAGGGCGCAGGTTTTCTTTCCACACCTTTCTGGTGCCCAAAGGATTTCCCGGACACTCCTCCAAACCAAAGGGCAGAAGTAGAAAAGCAATTTTTGACTGTTACATCTGGGGGCAATAGAATCAGTTCCTGCTCAGCCGGTAGGCCAGGGCTTCTTTTCCAGACTTATATAGTTCCACAAAAAGAAGGCACCTGGCGTCCTATCCTAGATATGTCCATTCTGAACACTTTCTTGGTAATTCTAAAATTCAAAGTGCTCACTCTGCATCAGTTGCTGCCAATGTTAGACAAGGACTCCTGGCAGGTAACTTTGGATCTCAAAGAAACTTATCTGCACGCCCCTATTAGGGAAAGTTGCAGGCAATACCTTTATTTCAGAGTGGGCAAGCAACATTATCAATTCTCTGCATTGCCCTTTGGTTATCTACTGCTCCCAGAGTTTTCAAAGTGCCTGGCTTCAGTCATTGCTTTTTGCAGGCAGAAGAAAATTCATATTTACCCATACCGGACGACTGTCTAATCCAAGCAAATTCTCAGGATCAGCTGTTAAAGGATCTGGAATTTGTAAAGACTCTTCTCTCTTCCCTGTGTTACACTTTCAACGAGGAAAAATCAAAAATGGTTCCAACCAAGGAGATGACATTCCTGGGAGCAAGTCTGAACACAGCCACCCAGATGATACATCTCCCCCCCCTGGAAAAGCAGGCAACTCTTTCTGTTTACTTCAAGGATTTGGCAAGCCTGTCCCAGCTCTCTGTAAGGAAATACCTGCAAACTCTGGGATACATGGCCTCTTGCATTCTCACGATTCCGTATGCAAGACTGCATATGAGGAAATTTCAATGGTACCTCAAGAACCTTTGTTGTCAGCACACACAGGACCTAGATATGATAATTCCTCTGCTTCCATGTCTGCAGACAGAGTTTCTTTGGTGGGCGAGAGCCTTTCTACAGAACAGAGGCATGCCTTTTCGCCCACCTCCTGCCATTCAAGTTCTTAACATGGATGCATCGGACTATGCCTAGGGAGCTCACCTGGATTGAGGATGCATACAGGAATGTTGGAACGCCCAGCAGAAGCACTTGCACATAAACCTAAAGGAGTTGATAGCAGTTCAGCAGGCCTTACTAGCTTTCAAGCATCTTCTTTCTCCAGGAACTCTGCTTGTCAGAACAGACAACACCACAGTCATGTGGTACATCAGCAAACAGGGAGGGACTCGTTCTTGCCCCCTGTGCTGACAGAGCATGATTCTCTGGTCCACAGCAGCATACTTGGGCCTGCATCTCCTAGCTCAGTTTCTTCCAGGAAGAGTCAATGTTTTGGCAGACCAGTTGAGCAGACAGACCCTGGATCCTCACAAGTGGCAACTGAACAGAGCAGTCTTTTACAGCATCATTCAATGTTGGGGCACTTCTCTCCAGACAAGCACCTTCTACCACATTTTTGCACCAGACAGCATCACAGCAAGGCCTGCAGAGTGGATGCTCTGTCATTCCCTTGCACGCTACTGTCAGTTGATGTCTTCCCAAAGTATTATTGAAGATCAGGGATGAAAGACCAAGGACTGTTCTCTTAGCTCCAGACTGGCCCAGACAGCATTGGTATCCACTGCTTCGCAGTGTCTCTCAATTTCCTTCTTGGCATCTTCCTCTGAAGTCAGATCTTTTGGTTCAGGAAGGGGGAAACATTCTACATCCTCTTCTTCAGTCTCTCTATGTGGCAGCATGGCTCATTGTTTGACTCCATCCTTTTCTTCTTCCTTCAGTCTCTCCATTTGGCAGCACGGCTCATTGTATGACTCCATCCTTTTCTTCTTCAGTCTCTCCATTTGGCAGCTTGGCTCGTTGCATGACTCCATCCTTTTCTTCTTCCTTCAGTCTCTCCATTTGACAGCTTGGCTCGTATGACTCCATACTTTTCTTCTTCCTTCAGTCTCTCCATTTGGCAGCGTGGCTCATTGTATGACTCCTTCCTTTTCTTCCCTTTCCCAGCAGGTGGTTAACTTGCTGAGGGAAGCCAGGAGGCCTAGCACTAGGAAGTCCTACGCTGGCAAATGGGAAAGGTTCTCTCACTGGATGCAGGCTAGAGGGGAATCTTCTTCTCAGCCTACCCTTCCTTTGATCCTGGAATACCTGGCTGATTTGCTTCAGGGTGGTCTTTCTTTTTTCTCTATCAAGATCCATGCTACAGCCATTTCTGCTCATTGTTCTTTTGAGCAACCCATTTTCTCTCATCCCCTGATGAATATGTTTCTCAGAGGTGCTTGCAACTTAAAACCTCCCAGGAAGGCACTTACTCCGGCCTGGGATCTTAATTTTGTTTTAGAGAAACTCACTCTTCCTCCTTTTGAGCCAGCTGCCACTGCAGATTTAAAGTTTCTCTCTTGGAAAACTGCCTTCCTCTTGGCTGTAACTTCAGGAAGGAGTGTTTCAGAGCTGCAAGCTGTGATGGCTGTGGAGCCTTTTCTTATCTTCCATGCAGATCGTGCGTCTCTGAGAACCAGTCCCTCTTTTATGCCTAAGATGGTTTCTGGCCTGACACTTAATCAGTCCATACACCTTCCTACTTTCTTTTCTCATCCTCAAAATGGAGGTGAAAGGATTCTGCATTCTCTTGATGTGCACAGGCAGCTCAGGTTTTATCTGGAAAGGACTAAAGACCTTCGGAATTCAGCACAGCTGTTGGTCAGTTTTGGCCCTGGAGCTCAGGGCAAAGCTATCTCTAAGCAAACCTTTTCTAAATTGATTGCACGTTGTATTACTTTCTGTTCCTTTCATGGCAAGGTTCCTCCTCAAGGGGTTAGGACCCACTCCACAAGAGCACCTTCCACTTCTGCAGCCTTTTTAAGGGGTGTCCCTACTAAAGACATTTTAGAGGCTGCCACATGGTCTTCTGTTCACGCTTTCACAAAGCATTATAATTTGCCTTTGTTTTCTAGAGCCAGGGCAGGGTTTGCCACTGCTGTTCTGCAGGCCATTCTGTCCAATCCTTGATTCTTTTAGTACCTCCTCCCTTTTCTCTGGGCTTTGGTAATCAACCCATTTGTTAGGACTGCAACAGTGAAACACGATGAACATAGTACCTGTACACTTACCATAAATGTAGATGTTCGTGTGTATTCACTGTTGCAGTCCTAGTTTCCCTCCCTCCCTCCTTCCCCCTTTTTTTAGTCCTCTCCTGCTCTCCTTTCCTAAGGTGCAGGCTGAATCTGGTTTACTTTACCAAAGATGCTTTATTTTTGGTTTAAGCCTTGTTTTCTTGGGGCTCCTGACTGTTATGGAAAGAAAGACTGAGGAAGTGATGTCGGCTGCCTCCTTTTATATCGGACGTTCTGACGTCCTTTGCAACCAATGACAGCCGATGTCATATTTACTTACCCTTGGTATTCTAGCCGATCGAGGGCTACTGGGAGCCGGTAACCCATTGGTTAGGACTGGACTGCAACAGTGAATACACTCAACATCTACATTTATGGTAAGTGTACACAACTGTACTTTCTTCGCGTTTCACTGTTGCAGTCATCACACTTGGGTTATCTGCTTGCAGGTAGCTCTCAGTCGGCCCGAATACCAGATTCTTTGATGCTGTTGCTTCTTCCATGACGTCAGGGGTATAAAACATGCAGCCGATGCCATTACATCAGCTTTTCTTGCCAAGCGGAGGCCGAAGCAGTTTGGAAGTGCCGGTCGGCCGCTACCTGAAATTTTTGATCTGAAGTAGTTACTTCATTTGATCTGCAACCTGTGGGTAGTCAGATCCGACCTCGGATCCGAATCGGCAGCTTTCCAAGCTCCAAGATCCGAGCTCCTAGCTCCTCCCCTACCCATAATCCCTTACTACCAACCACATTACCTCAGATCGTTTTTTGCCGCGGCTAAAGACAGTTGCTTCATAGTGAAGAGCTCCTGGCCTGGTGAGATTGTTCTATTTATAGGCTTTTTTCTTGTTTAAAATTGTGTGTGTGTGTTTTAAAAAACCCTTTAAAACCCTTTTAAAAAAAAAAAAAACTAACTAATCTTCCCTTAGTTTAACTTCCCCCTTCCCCCGCTAGTGTTTGGGTGTGTGTGTGTGTGAGAGAACTTTATGGCTGAATCTAAGGCCATATTTTCAAAATGTACTGAGTGTGGCCACAAGCTTTCCCCAGCTGATGGCCACACTCAGTGCGTTTTGTGCCTGGGGGCAGCTCATCTGTCGGAGGCCTGCCAGATATGTGCGGCCTTCAACCCTCGGGCACTCAGGGACAGGAAGAACAAGCTGATCCTGGCGAGAAAACTCCCCCAGGAATCGGGCTTCTTCCTCCTCTCCCAGCCGGGTTCAAGCTACTCCTGTAGCTTGGCGGCTTCTCCTTAGCTGTACCCGGGACTCAACCTCCCTTATCGGGTACCAGCTCTGTGGAGTCTAGTGCTTCTTCCCACAGGGAGAAGAAGAAGCACAAAGACAGAGAGGGTCACAGTTCTAAAAGGCGGGCCGAGTCTCATCCCTCGGCTCCGCCTGAAAAAATTCTGAAGTCCCCAGTGAGGGTCTCCGAATCCTCATCCTCTCGGCTCCGTTCACCTTCCTTTTCTCTGGAGCCGGAGGAGGAGGATAGGTCTCCCTCGAGGTCTTCGAGGCAGCCCTCCCGGCCTGCCTCGACTGCCTCTTCACAGTCTGCAAGAAGCATCTCCGAAGCAGACATGGATCGGATGATGCGAAGATTTTTACAGACCCAGATGCAGATGGTGATGCTCTTGCCCCCCCCCCCCCTTGGGAGGGAGTGCAGCCCCCATTTTTGCCCCGATCGCTCCTTCTCCGACCCGTTTTCGGGTCTCGGAGTTGTCAGATCCAGGCCCTTTTGGACCCGGGGATACGTCGGCGCCGATAGCGATTGTGTCTTCGACGCCGACTATACCTTCGAGCTTGTCGGATCCGAGCTCTCGGGCGAGGTTGAGCATCGGATCCGAGGGGTGGTTGTGTCTTGGCGCCGATTGGGTCGGAGCACACCACTACCTCGGTCCGATTGCCGCTCCGACCCCGATCCTGTCCTCGGAGCCGAGGAGGTTACTTTCTCAGGCTGGAGACAGTGAATCTCCCTCGGCTTTTGAGGTAGTGGAGAGGGTACTGTCGAGGTCATCCAGGTCCCGACCGGCCTTCGGATCCACCCATTCCACACTGTATCAGGGTCTGTCTTCGATCATCCGTCCATCTGGACAGCCTGCCCAAAGCCTCCAGTTGGTTCCTATGGAGGAACACCACCCTGCGGACGAGCCCTCTTCGGACAGTCCCGCCGAAGAGGCGCCTCGGAAGCATCAGTACAAAAGGAGGCACCTGGACTCCCCCGAGTCCATTACCACGGATACGGATTTGGATGATACGGAAGGCTCCCCAAGGTCACCCCCTGAAGATGTCTCCTTCGGAGACATCATGGAAATGTTGCGTATAAGAGGGGGGTGGTCTGCCCAAGAGCCCTCCCTGGACGAGTCTGTTTTTCTGGAGGCCTTTGAGGCAGGCCCATCTACCTTCTGGGTGTCCCCCCCCAGCCGACCCCTTCATGGATTTAATTACCACCAGGGCTTGGAAGGAGCCCGACACCGTGGAGCCTATCCCTAGATGCCCAGACAAGGTCCTCAGCCCTCCCTCTGATAGACCTTCTTGGTCCAAAGGTGCGCCGGTTGATGCTATGTTGGTGGCGGCGGCCACTAGGAAAGAACTTGCCCAAGAAAGTTCTTCGGTCCGTCCGCCGGACAAGGAGTCCCGGGCATTGGACCGTATTGGGAATCGGATGTTTGCTTCAGCGACCTTTGCCATAAGGTCGCTGAACTACATGGCACACACCATTAGGCTACAGCGTGACTTAATTAAAGAATACGCTGCAGCCCCTCCGGAGTCCATCTCGGTCCCAGACAAAAAGGTTTTTGAGACTCGAATGGCCACTCTAAAGTCCATATCAAACACATCTATGCGGCTTCTTTCCCATGCCACGGAAGGGGCCACTAGAGCTAGCGGAGCTGGAGTGGTCTTGCGACGTCACTCCTGGCTCCGCCTTTGCGACTTCACGGAACCCTTTAAGGCATCCTTCGCGAACGCCCCTTATGACGGTTCGGCCTTATTTGGCTCAACAGTTCGTGACATGCTGGTCCAAAGCGAAAAGGATGGGAAGACGCTGTCGGCCGTCGGAGTCCGCTTCTCTAGCCCCCAAAGATCCTTCTCCAGGACTCAGAGGGGGCAAAAGAAGCTGTGGTTCCGTAAATCTCAGCAGTACCATCCTGCTGCGGACAACTCGTCCGCTAGAGGCAGAGGAGGACAAGGTGGACGCCGGCCCAGAGGCAGAGGGGGGCCGCGTAACTTTGGGTCTAGAGAACCTTTCTCAGACAGACCCGCGCAACAGCCCTGAGGGCTTGCCCAACTGTCCCTCTCTGGAGGCAGTCGGGGGGCGATTATTGGAGCACCTGTCAAACTGGGAGTCCATTACAAAGGATCGATGGGTGCTCCAGATTATATCCAGAGGTTACACTATACCGTTTACACACCCACCCCACCCAAACCCAAATGTTTCCCCGATGTTCCACCCCATCAGAGGGAGTCCGCAGCTCTGGAAATTTCAGAGTTGCTAAGAAAAAGAGCCATCCAGCCCGTCCCCCCAGATCAGTCCGGGTTGGGTTATTACTCCAGGTTCTTCTTGGTGCCAAAGAAAACGGGGGACCTCAGACCCATCCTAGACCTCTCGTCCCTGAACCTGTTCATACCCAAGGAAAAGTTCCGGATGGTCACTCTCCAATCTATTCTCCCCCTTCTGCGGGAGAACGACTGGATGTGCTCGTTAGACCTCAGAGATGCGTACTACCATATACTAATGGACAGACAATCCAGGAGGTTCCTCCGCTTCCGGCTAGGAGCCAGTCATTATCATTTCAGGGTGCTTCCATTTGGCCTAACCTCAGCCCCCAGAGTGTTTACCAAAGTCATGGCAGTGGTTGCAGCCCACCTGAGACTCCAGGGCATTCAGGTGTTCCCTAGACGACTGGCTCCTCACCTCCCCCAGCAGGCATCTACTGGTTGTGGCGAGAGATTACGCCCTCTCTCTGTTCCGTCATTTGGGCATTTCATTGAATCTAAGGAAATCCTGCCTGTGCCCCACTCAAGCCCTAGAATTCATAGGGGCCAGGTTGGATACTCGGATCTCCAGAGTGGTTCTTACATCGGTCAGGCTGAACAATTTGTATCTCCAAGTCTCAGACATTCTTCGGAGCCCCGCTTCTCCAGCAGAATTAGTCCTGAGGGCACTAGGGTCTATGTCAGCAGCGATCGGCCTATCTCTACATGCCCGTCTGCGAATGCGAGTGTTACAGTGGACTCTCCAGGTCCAATGGTCATTATCGGTCCATCCCTTAGACATGCCGATTACCCTGAGCAGGGCATGCAGGGACTCCCTTCTTTGGTGGTTACAGGTTCAGGAACTCAAAGAAGGGAGACCTTTTGTGATTCCCCCGATCAAAGCCACGTTGACCACGGACGCTTCTTGCCTCGGGTGGGGCGGGCATTACGCGGGCAAGTCCGTCCAAGGCACGTGGACTCCTCTAGAGACTGCATTGCATATCAACGTCCTAGAAATGAGGGCAGTGCTTTTGGCGTTGCAAGCTCTTCATCACCTTCTTCCTCTGGGGACTATTGCAATCCAGACGGACAACATGTCCGTTGTCTGGTATATAAACAAACAGGGGGGAACCAGATCTTACCCCCTGTGTCGAGAAGCCATGAGAATGTGGGAATGGGCGATTTCCACCAACCGCTTTCTGATAGCAACGCACATTCCGGGACGGTCCAACATATTAGCGGACAAGTTGTCGGGTATTCCTCAGCCCTTACGAGTGGTCCCTGAATCCATCCGTCGCGAAGCAGATATTCCTCAAGTGGGGTCAACCTCGCTGCAACCTTTTCGCTTCTCCCCTAAACACAAAATGCAGCGATTACTTCGCGATAGTTCCCCCCAGAGGGGAATCCCCCAGGGACGCTTTGGTTCATGCTTGGCCGCCCGGTCTCCTTTATGCGTATCCTCCTCTTCCTCTGATGACGAAATTCATCCAGAAAGCCTGTCGGTTGGGGAGCAGAGTGATTCTCATAGCCCCATTCTGGCCTCGACAAATCTGGTTCCCCTTTCTGCAGTCTCACAGTGTGGCTCCCCCATGGATTCTGGACCCCAGACCAGACCTAATCTCGCATCCGACGATGCCACACTCCGAACCTGGCCAACCTCAGGCTCACGGCCTGGTTGATCCAGTTCCGTTAATGGCTAGGACTCCCGGTATCTCGTCCCCTGTTAAGGTCATTCTGGTGGCAGCTCATAAGCCATCCACCAGAAAGCTCTACAATAGTAAATGGAAACGCTTTTCCATCTGGGCAAAGGATAAGGAATTAGATCCCTTTACGGTTCCTATTCCCACTATCCTGGACTTCCTGTCCCTCCTTTTTAGACAAGGAGCTAGTGCATCCACCGTTAAGGTCCAGCTAGCAGCCATCTCTCACTATCACGTGGGGGATGGCGTAGATTCTTTGGCGTCAGCAAAAATATGCAAGACCTTCTTAAAAGGCGTGTTTCTCTTAAAGCCCCCTGTTAAGCCGGCAGTGCCTCCATGGGATCTTACCTTGGTCTTACAAGCATTAAGACCACCTTTCGAGCCGGCGGCCTCAGTGCTATTAAAATTCTTATCTTGGAAAACGGCCTTTTTGGTCGCTATTACTTCAGCCACGCGAGTTTCAGAATTGCAAGCTTTGTGCATTAAGCATCCATACCTTATTTTTCACAAAGATAGGGTGGCCCTCAGGACTAATCCTTCTTTTCTGCCTAAGGTAGCCACAGAGGCTAATATTAATCAGTCAATTAACCTTCCTGTTTTCTTCCCGAATTTCCAAAACAAAGGTGAATACACATTGCACAAATTGGATGTACACAGACAACTACGTTTTTACTTGCATAGGACTAAAGATTTTCGCAAGTCAGACCAGTTGTTTGTTTCTTATGCTAAGTCAGCCATGGGCAAACCAATTTCTAAGGTGACAGTGGCAAATTGGATCTCTCAGTGTATTAGACAAGGATACACTTCATCTGGGAAGCCAGCTCCGGTTGGCGTGCGGGCGCATTCTACTAGATCTGTGGCTACCTCGACGGCTTTTTGGTCTAGAGTTCCGGTAGACGATATTTGTTCAGCAGCTACCTGGTCCTCTTCCCATACATTCATTTCTCACTACAAACTGGACATGATCTCCAGAAGTAGGGCTTCCTTTGGCTCCGCGGTGCTTTGGAATATCCTTCCATAGGGACCACCCAGGGTCTTTAGGTAAGCTGGGGACTCTGTCCCACAGGTTGCAGATCAAATGAAGTAACTACTTCAGATAAAGAAGTTATGTACTCACCATAACGTTCCATCTGAGTAGATACTTCATTTGTCTGCAACCGATCCCCCCTGCCATCCCCCGAACCTCGGTAAGGTATTATTCCTTTGGAGATTTTTCTCTGTCTTTAGCCTATAGGGCAAAATAACAATCTGAGGTAATGTGGTTGGTAGTAAGGGATTATGGTTAGGGGGGAGGAGCTAGGAGCTCGGATCTTGGAGCTTGGAAAGCTGCCGGTTCGGATCCAAGGTCGGATCTGACTACCCACAGGTTGCAGACAAATGAAGTATCTACTCAGATGGAACGTTATGGTGAGTACATAACTTCTTTTTATTCAAGTTTCAGACCTGAAGTCTTCTAAAGCTTAAGTACCCCATTGTGGATCCTTTTTTCTTGTTTTAACCGATGTCAGAAAAAAATAATAATTGTCTTGCCTGTGGAAAACAAAGCACAGAGATTTTCATTCTTACTGCTTCACCTGTTTAGGCCCAGACCACGACGTTCACCGCTGTCAGTTTTGTGTCCTGTTCAACGCCCGAACTGTTAGTCATAGGGCTGTCTTTGTCGCTAAATTCTTTCGTTCTCCGTATTCCAAAATGACTTCAGTAAGCCATCCGACTACTGATCTTCCAAATAAAAAGTAAGGATAAGTAAAGACAGACACAGACTGCATAGGTCCAAAATTGCCGACTACACTTCCGTTAAGCTAGTCGCCAGTCCTCTGGTACTCAGTGAGGCGCTTTCACAGCCCCTGATACCGGCTTCTACAGATTCGCAGGCCTCTACTGAGACCCATTCGGAGTCTGGTGTACTGGAAGATGCTTCTTTGACTATGGGACCTGCGGATGTCTCTACCTTGGATGGGTCCAGAGCCGCTGTGCAGGCACTGGCTTTTGAGGGTGTATTCAGACCTACCAATGTTCGTATTAAACAGACTACTTTGTTTCAGACTAAAACTACCGAATTTCTCAGGCCCAGAGTTCGCACTACGCCTAGGAAAACGACCAAAGCGCATTCTCAAGCTCCCATGCCACAGAAACAAAGGCTTAGAATGGCTGAAGACCTTATTACTTTAATTAGGGGAAGCCAGCCTCCCCCCTCTAAAAGACAAAGATTTGATTTTCCTTCTGATTATTCAGATCATGAGTCTGATGACTCTGAATTCCCTGGTTACAAGGACATACCCTTATTTATCTATGAGGATTCTGATGCAAAGCATTCCATTCCCTCTGCCTCTCCACCAGAGGAATTTTCTTTCGGTGAAACCTGCATACCGTCAGAGAGCTTTTCCGCTGGGAGTGCCGGGACTACCCACAGTCCAAAAAGAGACTCGGAATTTTTAAACTTGCCCCAGCACAAGCCTCTAGCTATCCCTCTTGTTCCGGAAATTGTAGATGATTTCTTCATGGAATCCAGTATTTCCCCTGATACTTTGCCACCAGCTCTTAGAAAACCTGACGGGTACTACAGAGTACCTGACTCTCTCAAATTTATATTTAAGAATCCTACTTCGGATCCAGGGACCTAAAGGCATTAAGGCTACTACAGCCAAAAACCCTTCCCCTTCAGACAGGGATTCTAGGGCTTTAGACAGATGGGGGAAGAAAGTTTACACCTCTGCTACTCTTGCCATCAGGGCTTTGAATTGCCAGTTTCACATGTTGAAGTACCAGCAACATCTTGTGGAGCTAATCAAACAAAAAATGATGTTGATTCCTGATTGTGCAGAACATAAAGATTCACAAGAGTTGATGCATTCTGCAAACCAAGTTGGAAAACATACTTTGCAGTGTGGTTTTGATGCGTTAGAAGCATCTTGCAAGGCTGCTGTCACTGGGTCTGTTCTTAGAAGGCATGCTTGGTTAAAGGAACAAATCTTGCCAGATGATGTCTAAGCAAAATTACTAGATGCGCCATTAAACCAAGAACATTTGTTTGGCACTAAAGCAGAATAAGTTCTTAAAAAGATGGAGAAAAAGCTAAATCTATACAAACTGTTAAAGATTTCTGACAGGTACAGCCACCTAGATTCAGTAGGCATTGGTCTTCAAAACACTGGTCCTTTCCAGTCCTTCTCAGTCCAAACCCAGGGGTGGCAGACCACCAAGAATACAGTCTCCGGGTATGCACAGATCTGAACAATGGAGTGCTCCCACCTCAAAAACAGGGAGTGATAAGCCACCATCCTATGGAAAAAGTTCACAATGACTTGTCCTTTATCCTTCCCAGCCTGGCCCAAGTACTTGCACCCCTAGGAGGAAAACTCGCCCTGCATGCAAAAAACTGGGCGTACATTATGCAGGACAGATGGGTCTTAAACATTGTATCCCAGGTATACAGATTCTACTTCCACTCTTTGACAACCCCAAGCGGATTGCCAGACCTACCTCCAAACCAGTGAGCAGAGGCCCTAACGTAAGTACTTTCTCTTCTTAGTATCAAGGCTATTCAGCCTGTTCCAACGGAGCAAAGGGGGCAAGGTTTCTACTCCAGACTGTTTCTGGTGCCCAGAAAAGAAAACTCTTGGCACCCTATCTTGGATCTGTCAATTCTCAGCACCTTTATGGTGGTCCCAAAATTCAAAATGCTTACTCTCCAGCATCTGCTTCCTATGCTAGCCAAGGATTCCTGGCTGGTCACCCTAGACTTAAAAGAAGCTTATCTGCACATCCCCATAAGGGAAACTTGCAGGAAATATCTACGTTTTAGGACAGGCTCTACGCACTACCAGTTCTCTGCACTTCCCTTTGGCTTATCTACTGTGCCCAAGGTATTCACAAAATGCCTGGCTCCAGTCATTGCATAGTGCAGTCAGAGAATAATTCAAATTTACCCATACTTGGACGATTGCCTGATTCAGGCGGACAGTCAGGAATTGCTACTTCAGCACTTGGCATTTGTAAAGAGACTTCTAACTTCCCTAAGGTATACCATCAACGAAAAGAAATCACATCTGGTACCCAGTCAAAAAAATTGTATTCCTGGGAGCAAGCTTGAACACAACTTCCCAGATGGCATTCCTCACTCCAGAAAAACAGGTTTACTTGACAACCTATTTCAATCTACTGGCCACCCAAGCCCAGCTATCTGCAAGAAAAATACCGCAAGCCCTAGGGTTCATGGCCTCTTGCATTCTACTAATTCCATATACAAGACTGCATATGAAGAAACTCCAATGGTACTTAAAATGTCTCTGGTGTCAACATTCTCAGGACCTGGAAATTATTCCTATCATTCCTTGCTTACGGACGGAGTTTCTTTGGTGGCCAGAGGCCTGCTACCACAACAAAAACTCCAGCTTTACTCCGTAGCATATCACCTACTCCGAGGTGAACTCTGCCTAACATATAAAGCTAGGTCAAACCCAGAGCAGTTGAACATGCTACACCTAAAGAAATCCCAATGCCTCCGAGCTACATGCTCTAGGGACCTAAACCTTGTCACTACAATAAACGGGACACGCTGGAGGGATAGATTCCTGTCCCAGAGACTTCCTATACTCTGGAACAAGCTACCCATCTATGTCAAGCAAAGGTCTTCATTAGCACTCTTCAAGAAAAATCTTGATGAGTGGATGGGAAATAGGAAATACACCCTCACTTCTGTGTCTCTGCTGGACAGTGGCACAGGAAAATAACTTTCTTGGGTGGCATAAGCTATGGAACCTTTCTGGCTAGGCTTACATAGGCCCTTGGGCCGATAGCCTATTACCTACCTTTGAACCTTTCACTCAACCCCCTGCCGCTCAAACCCTGACAACAGAAGCATCAGACTATGCATGGGGGGCTCACATGACAGGCAAATGCATTCAAGGCAAATGGAGCCCAAGACAAATGCACCTGCATAGCGGTCAAAAAAAATGTTAACTGTACAGAATGCACTGACAGCCTTCAAATACCTTATCCTTCCAGGACAACTCTTGATAAAGACAGATAACACCACAGTTATGTGGTGCATAAACAAGCAGGGGGTTACTCATTCCTACCCACTCTGCAGGTTAGCCATGGCTCTGTGGAACACAGCCTTGAGCAGTCAAGTGCACCTGCAAGCTCAATTCCTGCCAGGCAAACTAAATTCACTGGCAGACGACTTAAGCAGAAATCTAATGGACCCACACAATTGGAAGCTGGAACCCAAATCATTCAAGCTTCTGATCCACAGTTAGGGGGCAACAGAGATGAACCTCTTTGCCTCCCCAAAGAGCCATCAATTGAGCAAATTTGCACCAGAACTCCCCACAGCCAGGCATGGAAAGTGGATGCCCTGTCCTTTGCCCTGTCCTTTACATAGGAAAACCTCTTAATCTGTGCCTTCCCCTCCTCTGCCCCTCCTCTCGAAAGTACTACTCAAGGTCAAACAGGACAAGCCAAGGACAATCCTGATTGCACCAAACTGGCCACGCCAGCACTGCTACCCACTTTTACGCAGTCTGACAGTGCTGCCACCCTGGCACCTGCCTCAGACCCCTTCCCTGCTGTCCCAGCAGGAGGGCCAGATTTTGCATCCTCAGCTGCAAACCCTGAACCTAGCAGCCTGGCTCATCCCCTGAATACATCACCAGCAACCCTCAGCTAACAGGTGCTGGATGTCATCCTTGAGGCCAGGAGGCCTAGTGCTAGGAAATCCTTTGCGAGAAAGTGGAAAAGATACTGTTCTTAGAGACAGTCTCAGGAAAAGGACACAACTGTGCCCTCCTTACCTCAAATCCTAGATTATCTAGCAGAGCTGCTCCACAAAGGCCTATCCTTCTCTTCTATTAAGATTCATGCCTCTGCCATTTCAGCTCATTACAATACTGATCCACCCCTCTTCTCTCACCCTCTGATCAAACAGTTCGTGAGAGGAGCTAACAATTGAAGACACCCAAGGAGAGCTCCCACTCCTGTCTGAGACCTTAACTTTGTACTAGAGAAGCTCACTCTTCCCCCCTTTGAGCCTGCTGCTACAGCAGAGTTAAAATTCCTCTCTTGGAAAACACCCTTACTTCTAGCCATCACTTCAGCAAGAAGAGCGTCTGAGTTGCAGGCCCTTCTGGCCGTGGAACCCTTCATTATCTTCCATGCGGACAGGGTTTCCCTCAGGACTACGTGCACAGGCTTAGGTTCTACCTTGACAGCACTAAACCTTACAGAAAATCTGACCAGCTGCTAGTCAGCTTTGCTACAGGGGCAGAGGGCAAGGCCATTTCAAAGCAAACCATCTCCAAATGGATAGCACACTGCATTCATTTCTGCTACAAACACCATGGAAAACCTACCCCACAAGGATCAGAACCCATTCCACTAGGGCTACCTCACCCTGTACAGCATTTCTCAGGGGAGTCCCTACCAGAGACATCCTGGAGGCTGCAACCTGGAGATGATGTTCTTCGTGTTTCACTGTTGCAGTCATTACATTTGGGTAATCTGCTGGCAGGTTGCCCTCAGTCGGCCTGATTAACAAAGTCTTGGGTCCTGCGTCGGTTGTTGTCTCTTCTTCCATGATGTCAGGTCGTCAGGGGTATAAAACATGCAGCCAACGCCATTACATCAGTCTTCTTGCTGCGCGGTGCCCAAAGCAGAAGCAGTTCACAAGTGCCGGTCGGCTGACTCCTGAAATTTTCGTTTTCGAGTTTCAGAGCCAAAGTCTTCATCTAAAAGCTAAGTACCCCATTGGGCAAACTTTTTCTTGCTCCTTACCGATGTTGGTAAAAGTTAATAATTGTATTACTTGTGGGAAGCAAATACCTCATAAGGATTTTCATTCTTACTGTATTCCTTGCCTAGGCCCTGACCACGACGTACTTTGCTGTCGGTTTTGTGCTTTATTTAATCAGCGCACTATCCATTGTCAGAACATTTTTGCTTCTAAATATTTCTGTCCTCTGTTTAATTATCCAGAAATTACGTCTGTCAGCCGTCCGATTACCGGAATGCCTAAAAAAACGCAAAGAAAGACAGACAGGCCATTGAGGTGCAAAACTGCCGACGACGCTTCTCCTAAGCCAGTCGCCAGTTCGCCGGTACTCAGTGAGGTGCTTTCGCAGCCCCTGATACCCGCTACTTCTGATTCGCAGGCCTCTACTGAGACCCATTCGGAGTCTGGTATGACGCAAGATGCTTCACCTATGGAACCCGCGGATGTCTGTACCTTGGATGGGTCCGGAGCCGCTGTGTAGCTACCGGCTTCTGAGGGTGTATTCAGGCCTACAGACTTGCATATTAAACTGACTCCACCTTCAATATTAAGGCCTAAATCTCGATCTATGTCTGAAAATCCGACGCTCAGGCCACATGTTCAGGCCCCTATGTCTAAAAAACAAATGATCAAAATGGCCGAAGATTTAATTACTCTAATCGGGGGTAGTCAACCCCCACCTTCCAAGAGGCCTAGGGCAGAACTTGACTATGAATTTTCTGAACAGGACTCTGTTTCTTCTGACTCTTCTAATGACCTGGATTTGTCCATACCTACTTATGAGGACTCTGATGCAGAGGATTCCATTCCCTCTGCTTCTCCCCCTGAGGAATTTTCTTTTGGGGAAACTTTACATACCTTAAGGGAGCGTTTCCACTGGGAAAGTCAGGATTTTTCTGAATCCAAAAAGAGGCTTAGGGATTTCCTCCTGCTTCAGCATAGGCCTTTGGCTATACCTCCTGTACTAGACATTGTTGATGTGTTTTCAGACTCCAGTATGGCCCCTGATTCCTTGCCTCCAGCCCCTAGTAAACCAGACAGATACTACAAGGTTCCTGAATCCCACAAATTCCTTTTCAAAAACCCTGTTGCGGACCCTGAAACCATTTCTTAGGGGCCCAGGGGCATTAAAGCTTCTACTGCTAAAAATCCTACCCCTTCTGATAGAGACTCCAGGACTCTGGATAGATGGGGTAAAAAGGTTTATACTTTGCAACCTTGGCAATCAGAGCTTTAAACTTTCAATTCCATATGCTAAAATATAAACCACATATCATGGGGCTGCTTAAAAAGAAAATGATGTTGTTTTCTGACTGTGTGGAAAATAAAGATTTACAGGATTTATTGCATTCAGCTGAATAAGTTGGAAAGCATACTTTGCAATGTGATTTTGATTCTTTACAGGCCTCTTGCAGGGCTGCTGTAACTGGGTCTGTGCTTAGAAGGCATGCTTGGCTTAAGGAGCAATCTCTGCCTGATCATGTTAAAGCAAAACTGTTGGATGCTCCTTTGCAGCAGGACCGTCTGTTTGGCAATAAGGTTGAATAAGTTCTAAAAAAGATGGAAGGCAAAGGTAAAGCTAAATCTATGCAAACTGTGAAAGATTTCTTACAAGTACAACCTCCAAGATTTAGTAGGCACTGGTCTACTAAGAACTGGTCCTTTCCAGCACCTTCCAGAGCCTCTCAAGCCAAACCCAGACACTCCAAAAGCACTAGGTTTCAGTCTCAAGGGACTTTCAGAACTAAGCAATGGGGTGCTTCCACTTCCAAATCTGGAAATAACAAGACACTACCCTATGGTAAACAGTCTCAATGACTTTCCTTTAAAATTACCAAGCACTTACCTCTTAGACGCCCCTTTGCGGGGGAAAACTGGCTCCTCATGCAAAAAACTGGCAACTTATAAATCAGGACAAAAGGGTTTTAAATATAGTGTCCCAGGGATACAGATTTAATTTCCATACGTTGCCAACACCAAACGGGTGGCCAGACCTGCCCCCAAAACAGTGGGCAGAGGCTCAGAAACAAGTACTTTCCCTCCTAAACATGGGGGCTATTCAACTAGTACCAGAAGAGAAAAAGGGACAAGGTTTCTATTCCAGACTTTTTCCTGGTACCCAGAAAAGACAAATCATGGCATCCAGTTCTGGACCTGTCTACTCTAAACACCTAATCTGGACATTCCAAAATTCAAGATGCTGACTCTTCATCAGTTGCTTCCTATGCTAGGCAAGAATGCCTGGTTGGCAACTCTAGATTTAAAAGAAGCATACTTGCATATCCCAATCAAGGAGTCTTGCAGAAGATACCTACACTTCAAAGCAGGCTACTTGCATTATCAGTTCTCTGCACTGCCCTTTGGCTTGTCTACTGCACCCAGGGTATTCACAAAGTGCCTGGCTCCAGTAATTGCATTTTGCAGGCAAAGAAATATTCAAATATACCCATACCTGGCCGATTGTCTAATTCAGGCAGAAAACCAGGCCATTCTTCTAAAACATCTGTTTTTTGTAAAAAGGGTTCTAACTTGCTTAGGGTACACCATAGAAATCACAACTGGTATCCTCTCAAAAAATATTCCTGGGTGCAAGCTTGAATACAACTGCCCAGATGACTTTCCTTATGCCAGCAAAGCAAATTCAGTTGGTGACTGACTTCAAACAGGTGGCCACAAAAACCCTGCTTTCTTCCAGACAAATACTGCAAGCCTTTGGAGTTCATGGCCTCCTGCATTCTTCTAATTCCATATGCAAGACTGCGTATGAGGAAACTTTAGTGGTACTTAAAAAGTTTATTGAGTCAGCATTGTCACAGCCTGGAAACAATGATTCCTATCATACCTTGCCTGCACCTAGAGTTCTTATGGTGGGCAGAGGCCTGCCACCAAAACAAGGGGCTGCCATTCACACCACCCCCTGCCGCCCAAACCCTAACTACAGACTCATCAGACTGTGCATGGGGGGGGGCTCATCTGGCAGGGAAGTGCATTCAGGGCAAGTGGAGCCCAAATCAAATGCTCCTTCATATCAATCAAAAAGAAATGCTAACTGTACAGAATGCTCTGACACCCTTCAAGGACTACCTTCATCCAGGACAACTAATGGTAAAGACGGACAACACCACAGTTATGTGGTACATAAACAAGCAGGGGGTACACATTCCTACCCCCTCTGCATACTAGCCATGGCATTGTGGAACACGGACTTGAGCTACCAAGTACAACTACAAGCTCAATTCAGGCCAGGAAAGCTGAATATTCTGGCAGACTTAAGCAGAAATCTCAAGGACCCACATGAATGGAAACTGGAATCATGGACCCACATGAATGGAAACTGGAACCACGGATTTTCAACATGTTGACATGCAAATGGGGGGCCCAGACATGGATCTTTTTGCCTCACCCCACAACTACCAGTTGGACAAATTTTGCACAAGAACTCCTCACAAAAAAGCCTGTCAAGTGGATGCTCTGTCTTCAGCTGGAAAAACCTATCAGTCTATGCCTTTCCCCCTCGGCCTCTGCTCTCCAAAGTTGTACTAAAAGTCACACAGGACAAACCAAAAATTATTTTGATTGCTCCAGACTGGCCTCTCCAACACTGGTACCCACTCCTGCGCAGTGTCAAAGTTTTCCATGGCACCTGCCTCAAACACCTTCCTTGCTGTCTCAGCAGGAGACCCAAATTCTGCACCCTCAGCTTCAAACATTGAATCTTGCAGCTTGGATAATCGTTTAAATTCCCCCTTAGCATCCCTCAGCAAACCTGTGATGGATGTCATTTTGGAGGCGAGAAGACCTAGTACTAGAAAACCTTATGCTGACAAATGGAAAAGATTCTGTGCCTGGAATCCATCTCAAGGGATGAGCACAGCAGCGCCCAATTTACCTCAGAGTTTGCAATACTTAACTGAGATTCTTCACAAGGGCCTGTCTTTTTCTTCCATAAAAATCCATGCCTCAGCCATTTCAGCTCATTACAACACAGAACCCCCTCTCTTCTCTCATCCTCTGTTAAAGCAGTATCTCAGAGAGGCCAAAAACTTGAGACCACCCAGGAGAGCTCAAACCCCTGCCTGGGACCTTAACTTTGTATTGGAGAAACTCACTCTACCTCCTTTCGAGCCAGCTGCTACTGCCGACTTAAAATTTCTTTCCTGGACAACAGCCTTCCTTTTAGCAATCACTTCAGCTAGAATGATATCTGAATTACAGGCCCTTATGGCAGTGGAGCCTTTCAACATCTTTCATGCGGACAGGGTGTCACTCAGGACCAATCCATCCTTCATGCCTAAGGTGTTATCCATTGTGGCTTTTAATCAGTCCACTCATTTGCCAACTTTCTTTCCCAATCCACAGAACAAGGGGAAGCTGATTCTGCATTTGTTGGATGTACACAGACAACTTATATTCTACTTGGACAGGACTAAATCTCAAAATCTGAGCAACTGCTGGTAGCATTTGCTGCAGGGGCAGAGGGAAAGGCTATTTCAAAACAAACCATTTCTAAATGGATAAGCCATTACATTCATTTCTGCTGTAAGCACCATGGAAAATCTATCCCCCAGGGGATCAGATCTCATTCCACCAGGGCTTCATCTACTTCTGCAGCCTTTTTCAGAGGTGTTCCTACCAGGGATATTCTAGAAGCTTCTACCTGGAGTTCAGTTAATACTTTCACCAAGCATCATCACTTACCAATTTTCTCTAAATCTATAGCTGGCTTTGCCACTGCTGTTTTGCATGGCCTTATAGCTGGTCCTAATGCTCTATAAATCCATCCTCCCAACCATAGCTTTGGGAATCTACCCAAATGTAATGACTGCAACAGTGAAACACGAAGAACATAGTACAGTTGTGTACACTTACCATAAATGTAGATTTTCGAGTGTATTCATTGTTGCAGTCCTGCTTACCCTCCCTCCAGCCCTCTGTTTTTCTCTTACTATACCTCTACTTTCTTTTACTATGCTTAAAAGCCTTTTTGGTGTATTTGCTTTTGTTTGGAGGTATATTTTTGTGTTTTTAATTACTTGTATAGATATTTTGCTCCCCATTTGTGGAGTCACCTGACATCTGGGGCAAGAAAAACTGATGTAATGGCATCGGCTGCATGTTTTATACCCCTGACGACCTGACGTCATGGAAGAAGGGACAGCAACCGACGCAGGACCCAAGACTTAGTTAATCAGGCCGACTGAGGGCAACCTGCCAGCAGATTACCCAAATGTAATGACTGCAACAGTGAATACACTCGAACATATACATTTATGGTAAGTGTACACAACTGTACTTTTTTCGTGTTTCACTGTTGCAGTCATCACATTTCAGTTATCTGCTTGTAGTAGCCTTCAGTCGGCCTGATAAGTCTTGGGTCCTGCGTCGGTTGCTGTCTCATCCTCCATGACATCAGGTAGTCAGGGGTGTAAAGCATGCAGCCGATGCCATTACATCAGTCTTTCTTGCCGTGCGGTGCCCGAAGCAGATCGCAAGTGCCGGTCAGCCGACTCTTGAAATTTTTGTTTTCGAGTTTCAGAACCAAAGTCTTCAACTAAAGCTAAGTAACCCATTGGAGAAACGTTTTCTTGCTTTAAACAGATGTCAGTAAAAGTCAATAATTGTATTTCTTGTGGAAAGCAAATACCTTGTAAAGATTTTCATTCGTACTGTATTCCTTGCCTAGGCCCTGACCACAACGTACCTCACTGTCGGTTTTGTGCCTTATTTAAACAACGAGCTATTCATAGTCTGTATATTTACGCTTCTAAATATTTTGGTACTCTGTTCAGTTATCCAGATATGTCTTCAGTAAGCCACCCAACTACCGACATTCAGAAGAAACGCAAAGATAAAGACAGAGACAGGCCGCCTAGGTCCAAAGCTGCCGATGACGCTTCTCCTAAGCTAGTCGCCAGTTCGCTGGTACTCAGTGAGGCGCTTTCGAAGCCCCTGATATCCGCTACTTGAGATTCGCAGGTGTCTACTGAGACCCATTCGGAGTCCGGTATGCCGCGAGATGCTTCAACTGTGGCACCTGCGGATGTCTCTACCTTGGATGGGTCTGGAGCCGCTGTGCAGGCACGGGCTTCAGAGGGTGTATTCAGGCATACTGACTTGCGTATTAAACCGATGCCATCTTCTTCTTCAAGGCCTAAAACTCGAACCTTGCCTAGAAAACCGACGCCCAGACCGCATGGTCAGGCCTCTATGCCTAAAAAAGAAATGATAATTATGGCTGAAGACCTTATTACTTTAATCAGGGGAAGACAACCTTCCCCCTCTGAGACCTAGGACTGAATTTGCTTATGATACTTCTGATCAGGATTCTGAAATTTGTTTCCTCTGATGACCAGGATTTTCCTTTATCTACCTTTGAGGATTCTGATGCTGAGGGCTCTATTCCCTCAGCTTCCCCTCCAGAGGATTTGTCTTTTGGTGAAACCTTGCATACTCTTAGGGAGCACTTTCGTTCGGAAAGCCAGGATTACTCTGATTCTAAAAAGAGGCTTTGACACAGGCCTTTAGCTATCCCTACCCCCCTGTACTGGACATTGTTGATTATGCCTTTTCGGAATCTAGCTTGGCCCCTGACTCTTTACCAGGTCCTGCTCCCAGAAAACCTGATAGATATTCCAGGGTTCCTGACTCTCACAAGTTCCTGTTTAAAAATCCTACTGCGGATCCTGAGATCATTTCACAGGGATCCAAGTGCATTAAGGCTACTACTGCCAAAAACCCTACTCCCTCTGATAGAATTTCCAGGGCACTGGTAGATTGGGTAAGAAGGTATACACTTCTCCAACCTTGGCCATTAGGGCCTTAAACTGCCAGTTTCATATGTTAGACTATCAACAGCATATTATTGGATTGTTTAAACAGAAAATTATGTTGATTCCTGACTGTGCTGAAAATAAGGATTTACAGGATTTAATGCATTCTGCTGAACAAGTTGGAAAACATACTTGTAATGTGGTTTTGATTCACTAGAAGCATCTTTCAGGGCTGCTGTCACTGGGTCTGTACTTAGGAGGCATGCTTGGCTTAAGGAGCAATCCTTGCCAGATCATGTTAAAGCTAAATTGCTGGATGCTCCCTTAAATCAGGACTGCCTGTTTGGAAACAAAGCAGTAGTAGTACTTAAAAAGATGGAGGAAAAAGCTAAAATCTATGCAAACTGTTAAAGATTTCCTACAGGTACAGCCTCCAAGATTTAGTAGGCATTGGCCCTCAGGCCTCTGTCCCAAGGTACGCACAGGACTAAGCGGTGGGGGGCTCCCACTTCCAAATCAGGGAGTAGTAAGATCCCCCCCCCCCATGGTAAACTGTCTCAATGACTTAACTTTAAAACCTCCAAGCCCTTCTCAACTGACTACTCCTTTAGGGGGAAGATTGCTCTGCCGGCAAAAAAACTGGGAACTAATTACCCAGGACAAATGGGTTTTAAATATTGTTTCCCAAGGGTACAGATTTCACTTCCACATGTTACCCACCCCAAACGGTTGGCCAGATCTACCCCCAAATCAGTGGGCAGAGGCTCAAAAACAAGTACTCTCTCTTAAGCATAAGGGCTATTCAACCTGTACCAGAAGAGGAAAAGGGACAAGGTTTCTACTCTAGCTTTTCCTGGTACTCAAAAAAGACAACTCATGGCATCTTGTCCTGGACCTTTCTATCCTAAACACCATTTTGGTGATTCCAAAATTCAAGATGCTAACTCTTCACCAGTTGCTTCCTATGCTAGGCAAGGATGCCTGGTTGGCAACACTGGGTTTAAAGGAAGCCTACCTGCACATCCCAATCAGGGAATCTTGCAGAAGATACCTAAGCGTCAAAGCAGGCTACATGCACTATCAGTTCTCTGCACTGCCCTTTGGCTTATCTACTGCGCCCAGGGTATTCACAAAGTGGCTTGCTCCAGTTGTTGCATTTTTGTAGGCTTAAGAAATATTCCAATATACCCATACCTGGACGATTGCCTAATTCAGGCAGAAAGCCAGTTCATACTTTTGAATCATTTGGCGTTTGTGCAAAAGGTGCTCACTTGTCTGGGGTACACCATAAACGAAAAGAAATCACATCTTGTACCCTGTCAACAACTTATATTCCTGGGAGCAAGCTTGAACACAACTTCCCAGATGGCTTTCCTCACACCAGAGAAACAAATTCATTTTACAACTTACTTCAAACTATTGGTCACAAAAACCCTGCTATCTGCAAAGCAAATACTGCAAGCCTTGGGGTTCATGGCCTCCTGCATTCTCCTAATTCCATATGCAAGACTGCATATGAAGAAGCTACAATGGTATCTAAAAAATTTATGGTGTCAACATTCTCAGGGTCTAGAAGCAATGATTCCTGTCATACTTTGCCTACAGTTAGACTTTCTTTGGGCAGAGGCCTGCCACCAAAACAAGGGACTACCATTCACTCTACCCACTGCCGCCCAAACCCTAACAACAGACTCATCAGACTATGCATGGGGTGCTCACCTGGCAGGGAAGTGCATTCAGGGCAAATGGAACCCAAGTCAAATGCACCTGCATGTCAATCAAAAAGAAATGTTAGATGTACAGAATGCTCTGACAGCCTTCAAAGGACCACATTCTTCCAGGACAGTTAATGGTAAGGCCAGACAACAGCACTGTTATGTGGTACATAAACAAGCAGGGGGTGGCATTCATACCCCCTCTGCAGACTAGCCATGGCTCTGTAGAACACAGCCTTGAGCTACCAAGTGCATCTACAGGGTTAATTCTTGCCAGGATAGCTAAATACACTGGCAGACGAACTAAACAGAAATCTCATGGACCCACACGAGTGGAAACTGGAACCATAGATTAACATGTTGATAAACAAATGGGGGGATCCCAGATGTAGACCTGTTTGCCTCCCCCCAGAACCACCAGTTGGACAAATTCTGCACCAGGACTCCCCACAAAGAAGCTTGGAAAGTGGATGCCCTGTCTTTCAACTGGAAAAATTTATCAGTTTATGCCTTTCCTCCTCTGCCTCTCCTCTCTAAAGTACTACTAAAGATCAAACAGGACAAACCAAGGACGATACCGATTGCACCAGACTGGCCACACCAACACTGGTACCCCCTCTAGTGCATTGTCACTGCTAGCACCATGGCACCTGCCTCAGACCCCTACCCTGCTGCCCCAGCAGGAGGGCCAGATTCTGCACCCTCAGCTTCAAACCCTGAACCTGGCAGTCTGGCTAATTACTTGACCTTTCCGTTACCATCCCTCAGTAAACAAGTGTTGGATGTCATTTTGGAGGCAAGGAGGCCTAGTACTAGAAAATCTTATGCTGAAAAATGGAAAAGATTCTTCCTGGAACCAAACTCAAGGGATGGGCACAGCAGCGCCCAATTTACCTCAGATTCTTCAGTACTTAACTGAGATGCTTCACAAGGGCCTTTCTTTTTCTTCCATCAAAATTTGTGCCTCTGCCGTTTCAGGTCATTACAACACAGAACCACCAGTCTTCTCTCATCCACTGCTCAGGCAGTTCCTCAGAGGGGCCACAAACTTAAGACCACCCAGGAGAGCTCCAACTCAAGCCTGGGACCTTAACTTTGTATTGGAAAAACTCACTCTACCTCCTTTTGAGCCAGCTGCAAGTGCAGAGTTAAAATTCCTTTCTTGGAAAACAGCCTTCCTTTTAGCAATCACTTCAGCAAGAAGGGTGTCTGAATTACAGGCCCTTATGGCAGTGGAGCCTTTCATCATCTTTCATGCGGACAGGGTGTCCCACAGGACCAATCCCTCCTTCATGCCCAAGGTGGTATCCAGTGTGGCTCTTAATCAGTCCATTCATTTGCCAACCTTCTTTTCTAATCCACAGAACAAAGGGGAATGAATACTGCACTCCTTAGTTGTGCACAGACTATTTATTTATTTGCAATTGGTTTACCAGGATAGTCCATTGGGCCAAGATGAACCCGTTTTCAATGGAGTCCCGGGGAGAAAAGCACCAAAAACAAACAAGGTTACAATAGGTTTTAGATTACAATTTTTACAAATGTTACAGACTAGAGCAAAACATTACAAATAGTACAGACTAGTGAAGAACATTACAGATGATACAGACTAGTAAAAAAGGAACATTACAGTATAAATACTGAGAAGCCATTACATCTTAGGAAGCTTGCACTTGAGGTACGTTCTCATACATTCTTTGTAAATAGCTTAGTAAGTACAAGGGAAGGATGTATGAGTTAGGAGAGAAAGTAAAATGAAAATTGCCAGTGTAAAGAGGGGGAGAGAAAAGAAAAATGGAAACTTAGATTTTACTTGGACAGGACTAAACCTCAAAGGAAGTCTGAACTACTGTTGGTGGCATTTGCTGCAGGGGCAGAGGGTAAGGCCATTTCAAAGCAAACCATTTCTAAATGGATAGGCCATTGCATTCATTTCTGCTATAAGCACCATGGAAAACCTGTTTCACAGGGGATAAGACCACACTCCACCAGGGCTACATCTACCTCTACAGCCTTTCTCAGAGGATTCCCTACCAGGGACATCCTAGAAGCTGCTACCTGGAGTTCTGTACATACTTTCACCAAACATTACCATTTGCCAATTTTCTCTAAATCCAGAGCTGGCTTTGCTACTGCAGTCTTGCAGGGCCTTATAGCTGGTCCTAATGCCATCTAAATTCCTCCTCCCATCCCTAGCTTTGGGAATCTACCCAAATGTAATGACTGCAATAGTGAAAGACTAAGAACATAGTACAGTTGTGTACATTTACCATAAATGCAGATGTTCGAGTGTATTCACTGTTGCAGCCCTGGTTACCCTCCCTCTAGCCCCCTGACTTATCTATACTTTCTACCTATCCTCCTTTTTGGCCATATCTTATGGCAATGGTATTTACTTTTTACTGGAGGTCTTACACAGCAAGTAATTGCTTCCTATTTTGAGGGTTCCTGACATCTGGGGCAAGAAAAACTGATGTAATAGCGTCGGCTGCATGTTTTATACCCCTAACGACCTGACATCATGGAAGAAGCGACAGCATCCGACGCAGAAATCCCAAGGCTCTTTTATTCGGGCCGACTGAGGGCTACCTGCAGGCAGATAACCTAAGTGTGATGACGGCAACAGTGAATGCAGTCGAACATCTACATTTATGGTAAGTGTACACAACTGTACTTTTGGCCATTCCCTCTGTTTTGGAAGTGGTGGATGATGTCTACCTTGAGACCAGTTTACGTCCTGATGCCATCCCTCCTGCTCCCAGGAAACCAGACAGATATTAGAGTCCCTGACTCCCATAGATTTTTGTTTAGAAACCCTCTGCTGACCCAGAGGTTATCACCCAAGGCCCCAAAGGGATTGAAGCTACTGCAGCAAAAAATCCTACCCCTTCTGATATGGGATCCAGGGCTCTGGATAGATGGGGAAAAAGGTATACACCTCATCTACCCTTGCTATTAGAGCACTTACTTGTCAGTTCCACATAATAAAATATCAGCAGCATATTTTGGAACTATTACCAAAAAAGATTGCTACCTTTCCAGCTATGACAGAATCTAAAGAATTGCAGGAATTAATGCGCTCTGCCTGCCAGGTAACCAAGCATTCCCTGCACTATGGGTTTGATGCCTTAGAAGCCTCATGCAGGGCATCAGCCTCTGGATCTGTCATTCATAGACATGCATGGCTTAGGGAGCAGCCCCTGCCAGACAATGTGAAAAATAACTTTTGGCTGTACCTTTGCATAAAGACAACCTTTTTGGTAACAAAGCAGAAGAGGTGATTAAATAGATGGAGGAAAAAGCCAAATCTATGCAGACTGTTAAATATTTCTTACAAGTACCGCTACTGAGGTTCAGCGGACACTATCCCTCTAAGCATTGGGCATTTTCTGCAACCTCAAAGCAAAGCCAGTCTAAGTCTAGAAGCAGCAAAACATCCAGATCCTTCTCTCAGGGCTCTCGTAGAACAAAACAGTGGCCCTCTTCTACTCCTAAACCAGGGAGTTCAAGGCAACCTCTGTTTAGTAAAAACCCTCAATGACTCTTCCCAACCCCCCCTCCAACTCTGCCACCCGGATCCTACCCCTCGGAGGAATGCTGTCAAATTTCTGTCGCATCTTGACCACCATCACCGACGACCAATGGGTCCTCAAAATAGTTTCTCAGGGTTACAAATTCTCCTTTCACACCCTCCTACTGTCAAAGGGTACCCAGACCTTCTTCCAAATCAGCAGGCTGAGGCTCAAAAATTTATCCTTACCTTACTTTCTATGGGAGCAGTGGAACCTGTTCCAGAAGAGCAAGTGGGACTAGGTTTCTACTCAAGACTATTTCTAGTTCCCAGAAAGGAAGGCACTTGGCGGACCATTCAGGATTTATCCACCCTCAACACCTTCCTAAAAATTCCAAAATTCAAAATGTTCACCCTCTAGCAGCTCCTACCCATGCTAACCAGGGATGCTTGTCTGATTACTCTGGATCTAAAAGAGATATACCTTCATATCCCTATCAAAGACTCATGCAGAAAATACCTGCATTTCAGAGCAGGCTCTCAGCACTTTCATTTCTCTGCTCTGCCCTTTGGCTTATCTACTGTGCCCAGAGTGTTCACAAAATGCCTTGCACCTGCTATTGCCTTCTGCTGGCAAAGAAACATACAAATTTACCCATACCTGGGCGACTGTCTGATTCAGGCAGATACACAGGACAAATTGCTGCAAGACCTAGGCTTTGTGATAAACCTTTTCACTTCCTTGGGGTACACAATCAACAAAAAGAAGTCAAACTTAGTACCCAACAAAAGGATTGTTTTCCTGGGAGCAAGTTTAGACACAACTTACCAGATGGCATCTCTCACACCAGAAAAGCAAATGTTCCTTCCAGCTTACTTCAGGCAACTGGCCACCAGGCCTCAGCTCACTGCAAGGAAACTCCTGTAACCCCTGGGGTACATGGCCTCCTGCATTCCATATGCCAGACTGCATGTGAGGAAACTACAGTGATACCTCAAGAGCCTTTGGTGTCAACATTGACAGGATCTGGAAATTACCGTCCCCCTGATCCCTTGCTTAATAGCAGAGTTCCTTTCATGGGTCAAAGCCTGTACGCAGAACAAGGAGCTACCCTTCCTGCCACCCAAAGCCTCACCACAGACGTGTCAGATTACGCCTGGGGGCCCACCTGGGGGGCAAATGCATTCAGGAACAATGGAACCAACATCAACTGCCACTGCACATAAATCTAAAAGAAATGCTGGCAATACAGCAGGCCTTGATGGCTTTCAAGCCCCTTCTCACTCAAGGAACTCTCCTCATCATGACAGACAACACCACAGTGATGTGCCACATCAGCAAGCAGGGGGGAACTCATTCCTATCCCCTGTGCAGGCAGACCATGACCCTGTGGTCCATGGCAGCTTCTATGAACTTGCATCTGATAGCCCAGTATCTTCCTGGCAGACCAATTGTGCAGAGAAGTACTGGACCCTCACGAGTGGCAACTCAGCAGGTCGACCTTCACCCAGATAATCCAAGCTTGGGGGACCCCAGACGCCGACCTCTTTGCCTAACCCACCAACCACCTTCTCAGCAGATTCTGCACGAGGGAATATCACAGCAGGGCTTGGGAGAATGGATGCCCTATCCTTCCCTTGGACACTCCTCTCAGCCTATGCATTCCCTTCCCTGCCTCTCCTCCCAAGAGTGTTAAAGATAAGGGAAGAAAAGCCAGGGATCATTCTCATTGCACCAGACTGGCCCAGACAGCACTGGTACCTGCTTCTACTCAGTCTGTCACAGTCCCCCACTTGGCACCCACAGCAGACCTCAGACCTTCTGACCCAGGGCAAGGGGAATTTCCTGCACCCACACTTGTAAACCCTCAACTTGGTAGCTTGGCTTATAGTCTAAATCTACACCAATCTGCCCTCCTCAGAGAAGTCAGACGCCCGAGCACCAGGAAATCCTACGCAGATAAGTGGAAGAGGTTTGGTGTCTGGCTCCAGACCAAGGGAGTTTCTATGTCTCAGCTTACTCTCCCAGTTATACTGGACTACTTGGCTGACCTGCTTAACAGGGGCCTTTCTTTCTCCTCAATAAAGATTCATGCCTCAGCAATCTCTGCACATTGCAATTCTGAGCACCCTATTTTCTCCCACCCCCCTGATCAAACAGTTTCCTCAGGGGAGCTAACCTGAGACCACCCAGAAGGGCTCCTACCCCCGCATGGGATCTAAACTTCATTCTGGAGAAGCTTACTTTTCCTAACTACAAGCCTTTATGGCAGTCAAACCCTTCATTATCTTCCATGCGGACAAGGTCACCCTCCTTTATGCCCAAGGTGGTTTCTAGTGTTGCCCTAAACCAATCCATTCATTTACTCACCTTCTTTGCCCCCTAGACGTACACAGACCACTACGGTACAATCTAGACAGGACTACGCCCTTCAGGAAATCTGATCAGTTGCGGGTCAGCTTTGCCACAGGGGCAGAGGACAAAGCCATTTCTAAACAAACCATTTCCAAGTGGATAGCAAACTGCATCCAGTACTGCTTACAAGCACCATGGTAAGCCTCCCTCAAAGGGGATTAGAACTCACTCTACCAGAGCAGTGTCCACCTCAGCAGCCTTTCTCAGAGGAGTACCTACTAAGGATATTCTGGAGGCTGCCACTTGGACGTGGTTGCACACCTTCACCAAGCATTACCATCTAACAATTTTTTCTGCGTCTAGGGCAGGGTTTGCCACTGCAGTATTGCAAGGCATGATAGCCACCCCTAGCTCCCTGGGCTACCTCCACCCCCCCCCTTCTACTAAGCTTTGGGAATCTACCCAAATGTGATGACTGCAACACTGAAACATGAAGAACATAGTACAGTTGTGTGCACTTACCATAAATGTAGATGTTCGAGTGTATTCACTGTTGCAGTCCTGGATGTTCATCGTGCATACAGCTGCAGTCATAACAGATGGGTTCTCCTGCCGTCAGGCGGGTCCTCGGTCGGCCGAATTCCAAAGTCTAGGTCCGGCGTCTGTTGTCGTCGCTTCTTCCCTGACGTCAGTGCGACAGGGGTATAAAGGAACCAGCCAACGCCATTTTCTTCAGTCTTTCTTGCCGCGCGGTGCCCGAAGCAGAAGCAGTTCGCAGGTGCTGGTCGGCCAGCTACTGAAATTATGAAATTTGGAAACCGAAGACTTCTTAAAAGCTAAGTACCCCGTTGGGGAAACTTTTCTTGCCTCAGACCGATGTCAGACAAAGTTAATAATTGTATTTCTTGTGGGAAGCAAATACCACATAAGGATTTCCATTCCCTCTGTATACCTTGTTTAGGCCCAGACCACAATGTCTCGGTCTGTCGCTTTTGTGCTACATTCAACAAACGCACTATTAAGCGTCGGGCGGAGTTCGCCCCGCATTATTTTGGGAAAGCATTTAACTATACTGTGTCGTCGGATACTCCGACTCCCTTTTTGTCTAAAAAATGCAAAGACAAGGACCGACACACGAGGTCCGCGGCCTCTACCGACACCACGCCAAAGCCGACTACACGTGGTCCGGTTCTCAGTGAGGCGCTTACGCAGCCCCTGATTACCGACGACACTTCTTTAATGGTGTTTCCTGTGCCCGAGGTCGCAGGCTCCTCGGCCCACACCCCGACTACAGATACCGAAGCCACTCTTGGCGTTGAAACTCAGAATGTGGACAGGTCCACCTCCACTCAAGGTGTCTTCAGACCTTCCTCTTCTTTCTCCATCAAGGCTTTCACAAAGTCTAAAGCATCCTTGCACCCTAAGAAACCAGCTACACAGGGCCCATCTACAGGCCCCATGCCTAAGAAACAGATGCTTAAAATGGCTGAGGATTTAATTACTCTAATCAGAGGTTCTCAGCCCCACGGACAAAAGGCCCAGAGTGGAGGAAGATTCCCCCTCCTCTGACCAGGGCTCCATTATTTCAGAGCACTCTGATGATGAGGAACATTCTTACTTCCCTTTTGAAGACTCTGATGCGGAGGAGTCCATCCCTTCTGTATCCCCCCCTGAGGATTACTGATTTGGGGAAACTTTGCATACCTCAAGGGAACACTTCCACTGGGAAGGCCAGGATTATTCGGATTCCAAGAAAAGGCTCAGGGAATTTCTCTTGTTACCTCAGCATAGGCCTCTGGCTATACTTCCTGTCTTGGACACCCTAGATGATGTTTACTCGGAGGCCTGCCTTAACCTGGACTCTCTACCCCCAGCTCCAGTTAAGCCTGACAGGTACTACAGGGTTCCTGACTCACACCAATTTCTTTACAAAAGGCATGCTGCTGACCCAGAAACCATCTCACAGGGCCCCAAGGGAGTTAAGGCCTCCATTGCCAAAAATCCATTGCCCTCCGAGAGAGATTCCAGATCCTTAGAAAGGTGGGGAAAAAAGGTATATACCTCGGCTACCTTATCCATGAGGGCCTTAAACTGTCAGTTTCATATGCTAAAATACCAACAGTTTTTGTTATCACAATTGAAGAGTAAAATGTCACAACCTGAACAACCAGACTTGAAGGAGTTGCAGGATTTGATGCATAGTGCAGAGCAAGTGGGTAAGCATACCTTACAATGTGGTTTTGATGCTCTAGAGGCCACATGTAGAGCTGCTGTTACAGGATCAGTCATACGTAGGCATGCTTGGCTCAAGGAACAAGCCTTGCCTGATCATGTCAAAGCTAAATTACTAGATGCCCCACTTCAAAAGGATGTACTATTTGGTACTAATGCTGAGGAGGTTTTAAGGAAAATGGAGGAAAAGGCTAAGTCAATGCAAACAGTGAAAGAATTTCTACAGGTTCAACCCCCACGTTTTAGTAGAAATTGGCCTTCCAAAAACTGGTCCTTTCCTGCCACAGACAGACCCCAAAGAGGCAGATACAGGCGCCCGAGGGGCAGAGGGCAACCCCAAGGATCGTATAGAGGCAGACAATGGCAAGCCCCTACACAAAGAGGTGGCGAGGACAACTCGCAATCTTTCAGAAAGCAAACCCAATGACTTTCCCCTTTGCATGCCAACCAGGTTTCAAATGGCAGCCCCCTTAGGAGGAAATCTAGCATTATTTTCAAAAAACTGGCATGTTGTCACAAAGGACAAATGGATCTTGGACATTATAAACAGAGGCTACAAATTCCATTTTCACACCCTTCCAAAAATGAGAGGCATGCCAAACCTGCCACATAATCAAAGGGCAGAGGCACAAAAGCAAATTACAGATCTCATAAACATGAAAGCTATTCAGGAGGTACCTACGCACGAACAAGGTCAAGGTTTTTATTCCAGGCTATTTCTGGTGCCAAGGAAGGGAAAAGATTGGAGACCTATTTTGGATCTATCCATCCTAAACACATTTCTACTCGTACCAAAATTCAAGATGCTCACTCTACAGCAACTTCTTCCCATGCTGGGCAAGGAGTCTTGGCTGGCAACATTGGACCTCAAGGAGGCATACCTGCATGTCCCAATCAGACAAAATTGCAGAAGGTACCTCAGATTTCTTGCAGGTTCAACCCACTATCAATTCTCTGCATTGCCCTTTGGCTTATCTACTGCGCCCAGAGTATTCACGAAATGCCTGGCATCAATAATTGCCTACTGCAGACTTCAAGGGATACAAATATACCCCTATTTGGACAACTGCCTGATCCAAGCGGACAGCAAGCTCATTCTTCTGAAACATCTGGCTTATGTAATAATGTTATTGAAATCTCTGGGATACACAGTCAACAAAAAGAAATCAAGGCTAATACCCTCTCGGAAGATAATTTTCCTGGGTGCCAATTTGGACACAAACACCCAGATGGCCTACCTCACGCCAGAGAAGCAGGAGCAACTAATACAATATTTCAGAACACTAGCAAATTGCACCAGGCTGACTGCAAGGAAAATTCTGCAGGCTCTGGGATTCATGGCATCTTGCATCTTACTAATCCCATGTGCAAAGCTGCACATGAGGAAACTACAATGGTACCTGAAAAAACATATGGTCTCAACACAGCCACAGTTTGGAAACAATAATACCACTAATTCCATGTTTGCAAAAGGAATTTCTGTGGTGGGCTTAAGCATGTCAAGCAAACACAGGCCTCCCATTCTGCAAGCCTTAAGCAAATCAAGTCATCACAACAGACGCCTCGGAGTACGCCTGGGGTCGCACATGACAGATCGGTGCATTCAGGGCAAATGGTCCCAAAAAGAAAAGCACTTTCACATCAATCAAAAAGAAATGCTAGCAGTAATAAATGCTATTTTAGCTTTCAAGGACCTTCTACAACCAGGTCAAGTATTGATAAGAACGGAGAACACCACAGTTATCTGGTACATAAACAAACGGGGAGGAACACATTCTTACCCCCTATGCAGACTGGTCATGTCACTTTGGAACATGGCCATGGATTTACAAATGGAACTACAAGCACAGTACTTGCCAGGCAAGGAAAGCACACTGGCAGACAACCTAAGCAGGAATATGACAGATCCACACGAATGGAAATTGCATCCAAAAGTTTTTACAGAAATAATCCAAGAATGGGGAAGGCCAGACATAGATCTCTTTGCCTCCCAGAAGAATCATCAATTGACAAAATTCTGCTCAAGGATCTTCCATCCAAAGGCCTGGAGAGTGGACGCTCTTTCTTTCAGTTGGACATCAATGACAATTTATGCCTTCCCTCCTCTTCCTCTGCTGCCCAAAGTTCTATTAAAAACCAGAGCAGACAGACCAAAGATGATTCTCATTGCTCCAGACTGGCCAAGACAACACTGGTACCCACTCCTGAGGAGCCTGACACATTCCCCACCATGGACCCTGCCTCTAATGCCTCTTCTTCTGACTCAGCACAGTTTCAAAACTCTTCACAGCCAGCTAAAAACACTCAGTCTAGCCGCATGGAAGATTCCTTAGCATCTCAACAGGCCCTACTCTCCAAGGAGGTGCAGGATGTCATTTTGGAGGCCAGAAGGCCATCAACTAGAAAAGCTTACTCCGCAAAATGGAAACGTTTTTGTGTCTGGAATGAGAAAAAGGGGCAGGACCCTGGAAAACTGAATTTACCTCAAATACTACAATATTTGGCTGAACTGCTAAGCAGTGGACTTTCTTTCTCCTCCATCAAAATACATGCCTCAGCCATTTCTGCAGAATACAGCACTGATCCACCTTTATTCTCTCACCCTCTCTTAAGACAGTTCCTCAGAGGGGCTAAGAATTTAAGGCATCCAAGGAAACAACCAATACCTGCTTGGGATCTTAATTTCATTCTGGAAAAATTGACCTTGCCTCCTTTTGAGCCAGCTGCCTCATCAGATTTGCAATATTTGTCCTGGAAAACAGCTTTCCTTCTGGCTATCACCTCAGCTCGTAGAGTTTCAGAACTACAGGCTCTCATGACTGTCCAGCCTTTTATCATCTTCCATCAGGACAGAGTTTCCTTACGAACCAACCCGTCCTTTATGCCTAAAGTGGGTATCCAGGATAGCTTTAAATCAGGCCATACATTTACCTACTTTTTATCCTAATCCTCAAAACAAAAGGGGGAGAGATTACTACATTCCTTGGACATCCACAGACAGCTGCATTATTATTTGGACAGAACAAAGCTTTTCAGAAAATCAGAACAGCTCTTTGTGGCCTATGTGGTAGGAGCTCAAGGGAAGCCAATTTCCAAACAGACAATCTCAAAATGGATAGCCCACTGCATACGTTTTTGCTATTCCTTTCATGGCAAAACTGTTCCTACAGGCATTAGAACTCATTCCACCAGGGCCACAGCCACCTCTGCAGCCTTCCTCAGAGGAGTTCCTACCAAGGATATTTTGGAAGCAGCTACTTGGAGTTCTGTGCATACCTTCTCCAAGCACTACAACCTACCATTATACTCCAAATCTAGGGCAGGCTTTGCCACTGCAGTCTTGCAGGGCATTTTAGCTCCTCCTAGCTCCAACTAGTGCCTACCACCCCTTTCTTAGCTTTGGGATTCTACCCATCTGTTATGACTGCAGCTGTATGCACGATGAACATAGTACAGTTTTGTACCTATCATAAATGTAGATGTTCGAGTGCTAATACAGCTGCAGTCCAGACTTCCCTCCCTCCTTCTCTTCTTGGGACAGGCCTATAGGCTAACACATCCTCATACAACCTGATTGGGGTTTTCATTTATGATGTATTTGCTTGCAGCTACTGTATTTTGATTATATAGCTCTGCATTATCACACAAATTTATTATTGCCTTCCTTCTGGGGGCACCTGACATCTGGGGCAAGAAAAACTGAAGAAAATGGCGTCGGCTGGTTCTTTTATACCCCTGTCGCACTGACGTCAGGGAAGAAGCGACGACAACCGACACCGGACCTAGACTTTGGAATTCGGCCGACCGAGGACCCGCCTGATGGCAGTAGAACCCATCTGTTATGACTGCAGCTGTATTAGCACTCGAACATCTACATTTATGGTAGGTACAAAACTGTACTTTTCCCACCTGCCATCTGTCTATCTGATACTCATTCTCTCTCTCTCTCTCTCTCTCTGTCTCTCTCTCTCTTTGTAGGACAGAGACATACTGTAATTATTGCTTACTACTATAGTGGGAATCAGCCCTTTGAGATCCATGCCTCCTTTTGGCAGCTCCTGACAGTTATGGCAAGAAAAACTGATGTAATGGCATCTGCTGCCTCTCTATATACCTCTGATGACCTGACTTCAGTCTGCAGGCGACAGCAACCAACGCCCGAATATGGAAGCTTCTGGTATTCTGGACAGCCGAGGGCTATCTGGGCAGGGATAACGCAAATGTGATGACTGCAACAGTGAATACTCTCGAACATCTACAGTTGTGGTAAGTGTACACAACTGTACTTTCGCAAGTGTGCCGGTCGGTTGCTACCAGAGCTCTGATCTCAGCTGAAAACGTCTAAAGCTAAGTACCCCGTTGGAGATCCTTTTTTCTTGCACTAACCAATGTCCGAAAAAGTTAACAATTGCCTCACCTGTGGAAAGCAGATCCCACACCAAGACTTCCCTTCATACTGCATCACTTGTTTAGGCCCAAATCACGATGTCCCCTGTTGCCGGTTCTGTGCCCCATCCTGGATCTGTCCATTCTGAACAACTCCCTGGTGGTCCCCAAATTCAAAATGCTAACCTTGCAGCAGCTGCTGCCTATGCTGACAAAAATGCCTGGTTAGTGACCCTAGATGTAAAAGATGCCTACCTCCACATCCTCATAAGGGAATCCTACAGGAAATTCCTGTGCTTCAGAGCAGGCTTACAACCCCTGCGCTTCCCTTTGGCTTATCTACTGCTCCCAGGGTATTCACCAAATATTTGGCCCTGGCCATAGCATTTTGCAGACAGAGAAATATACAGATATTTACCCTTATCTGGACAACTGCCTCATTCAGGCAGAGTGCAAAGAAAAGCTGCTCCATGACCTCCGCTTTGTCATAACCCTCCTAGCTTCTTTTGGGTTCACCATCAATGATGGTTTCTCAATTAGTGTGCCTTGTGTATAATTGTTTTATAATCATTAATTAACTAGAATATTATATTATGCTAATGTAATATATAATGCATATTATTTTAATGTAACATTTCATCTTCTTAAAAGGATCCACAGTTTCTGGCCCATAAGTATATCTGGGAGTGCTGCACAGAAATTAAATCTTGTAAAATGCAATGAATTTTAAGTGAACTGAATTTAATTAACACAGTGGCAGATGTTCTTCATGTTTCACTGTTGCAGTCAAAACATTTAGGTTATCTGCCTGCAGGTAGTCCTCAGCCGGCCTGAATACCAGAGTCTTGGATTCCTGCGTCGGATGCTGTCTCTTCTTCCATGACATCAGGTCGTCAGGGATATAAAACATGCAGCCGACGCCATTACATCAGTCTTTCTTGCCATACGGTGCCCGAAGCAGAAGCAGTTCGCAAGTGCCGGTCGTCTGACTCCTAAAATTTTTGTTTGAGTTTCAGAACCGAAGTCTTCAAAAAAGCTAAGTACTCCGTTGGGGATCCTTTTTCTTGCTCTTAACCCGATGTCAGTAAAAGTTAAGTGCATTACCTGTGGAAAGCAAATACCTCATAAAGATTTTCATTTGTACTGCATTCCTTGCTTAGGCCCAGACCACAACGTTCGTCGATGTCGGTTTTGTGCCTTGTTCAACCCAGGAGCTATTCATTGTCGGTCTATATTTGCAGCAAATTATTTTGGTACTTGGTATAACTATCCATAAATGGCTTTGGTAAGCCATCCGACTACCAATATTCCAAAAAAATAAGGATAAAGACCGAGACAGACCGGATAGGTCCAAAACTGCCTACGACGCTTCCATTAAGCTAGTCGCCAGTCCGCCGATACTCGGTGAGGTGCTTTCACAGAGTCTGATACCCGCTACTTCAGATTTGCAAGACTCTACTGAGACCCATTCAGAGTCTGGTATGCGGCAAGATGCTTCTTCGACTGGGGAACCTGCGGATTTCTCTACCTTGGATGGGTCCGGAGCCACTGTGTAAGCACTGGCTTCTGAGGGTGTATTCAGGCCTATAGACTTGCATTTTAAAATGACGCCATCTTCTTCCTCCAGGCCTAAATCTCGACCTATGCCTAGGAAACCAACATCCAGACCGCATGCTCAGGAACATATGCCTAAAAAACAAATGCTTAGAATGGCTGAAGACCTTAATTAGGGGAAGCCAGCCTCCCCCCCCCTAAGAGACCTAAAACTGATTTTCCTTCTGATTCTTCTGATCAGGAATTTGATATTTCTGTTTCTTCTGATTACCAGGATATGCCCCTATATACCTATGAGGATTCTGATGCAGAGGATTCTATTCCCTCTGCTTCCCCTCCAGAGGATTTTTCTTTTGGTGAAAACTTGCACACTCTTAGGGAGCATTTCCGCTGGGAAAGCCAGGATTACTCTGACTCCAAAAAGAGGCTTAGGGAATTCTTACTCCTCCCTCAACACAGGCCTTTAGCTATCCCTCCTGTTCTGGACATTGTAGATGATGCCTTCTTGGAATCCAGCCTTTCCCCAGACACTTTTATCTCCAGCTCCCAGAAAACCTGATGGGTATTACAGAGTGCCTGACTCTCATGTTCCTCTTCAAGAATCCTACTGTGGATCCAGAGACCATTTCCCAAGGACCAAAGGGCATTAAGACTACTACTGCCAAAAACCCTACCCCTTCTGATAGAGAATGTTCATCGTGTTACCCTGCTGCAGTCATCACACTTGGGTTATCCTGCCGTCCGGCGGTCCCGCAGTCGGCCCGAATTCCAAAGTCTTGATCCGGCGTCGGTTGCTGTCACTTCTTCCCTGACATCAGTGCGCCAGAGGTATATGAGGCATCCAACACCATTTTCTTCAGTCTTTCTTGCTGCGTGGTGCCCGAAGCAGAAGCAGTGTGCAAGTGCCGGTCGGCCGACACCTGAGATTTTCGAATCGAGTTTCAGTCCGAAGTCTTCAAAGCTAAGTACCCCGTTGGGGAACCTTTTCTTGCCTCAGTCCGATGTCAGAAAAAGTTAACAATTGCATTTCTTGTGGGAAGCAAATACCTCATAAGGACGTCACTGGTTGTCAGTTTTGTGCTAGGTTCAATAAGCGAACTATAAAGTGACACTTTGATTTTGCACGACACTACTTCGGTAGGAAATTTAATTACACTATGCCGTCGGAGCAACCGACTACCGGCGTGCATAAAAAACGCAAAGATAAAGACAGGCAGCCTAGATCCAAGCCAGAATCCGAGGCCTCGGCTGGGCCGGTCGCCGGTTCTCCGGTTTTCAGTGAGGCGCCTACGCATCCCCTGGCTACCGCAGAATTGGAACCCCAGATCGCTTCGGATTCTCTGGCAGAGAGTTCTACGCCGACGCAGCCATTTTCATTAGGCCCTACCGACGACATTGCAGAAGGAGAAGCCGGTGCTGTAAAAACACCTTCGGTTTCAGAAGGTGTCTTCAGACCGACTAGTCTCACCATAAAATCTTATGCTAGGCTTAAGACTCCTCTAAAACCAAAAAAGACTGCACTTCAGTCTCCAGTTCAAGGCCCCATGCCTAAGAAACAGATGCTTAAAATGGCTGAAGATTTGATTTCTTTAATCAGGGGTTCCCCAACCACCCCCCCCCCCCGACAGAAGCCCTAGACAAGAGGAGGATTATGCCTCCTCTGATCAAGTGTCCATTTCCTCAGGCTCCTCTGAGGAGCAGGATTACTCCTTTCCCCCTTATGAAGATTCTGATGCTGAAGATTCCATTCCCTCAGCTTCTCACCCTGAAGACTATTCCTTTGGGGAAACCTTACACACCATGAGGGAACATTTCCACTGGGAAGGTCAGGACTACTCCGACTCAAAGAAAAGGCTCCGAGAGTTTCTTTTACTCCCCCAGCACAGACCACTTGCTATCCCCCAGTTTTAGACATTGTGGATGATGTTTACTTAGAATCTAGTCTAAATCCAGATTCTCTGCCTCCTGCTCCAGCCAAACCAGATAGATACTATAGAGTGCCTGACTCACACAAATTCCTTTACTAAAGCCCTGTTGCTGATCCAGAGACAATCTCCCAGGGTCCCAAAGGGGCTAAGGCTTCTGTGGCTAAAAATCCTGTACCCTCTGAAAGGGACTCCAGTAGGGCACTAGATAGGTGGGGGAAGAAGGTTTACACCTCTGCTACTCTAGCTATGAGAGCACTAAATTGTCAATTGCACATGCTTAAATACCAGCAATTCCTAATGTCTCCAATAAAACAAAAGATGAGCACACTCCCTCAACTGTCTTGAGTTCAAGGAAATGCAAGATCTGTTGCATGCAGCTGAACAGGTGGGCAAACATACTTTACAATGTGGATTTGATTCCTTGGAAGCTTCCTGTAGAGCAGCTGTTACTGGGTCTGTTATACGTAGACATGCTTGGTTAAAGGAACAAACTCTGCCTGATCATGTTAAAGCAAAGTTACTAGATGCACCCTTACAGCAGGATGCCTTATTTGGGGTTAAAGCAGAAGAGGTTTTAAAGAAAATGGAGGATAAGGCAAAATCTATGCAGGCGGTCAAAGATTTCTTACAGGTACAGCCCCCACGCTTCAGCAGAAATTGGCCAACAAAAAATTGGTCCTTTCCAGCTTCTAACAGACCACAGAGGGGTAAATACAGGCGCCCAAGGGGCAGAGGACAAGCACAAATCCCTTACAAACCTCGACAATGGGGCACTGCAACACAGAAGGGAGGAGAAGACAGGTCCCAAACTACTAGAAGGCAAACACAATGACTTAAACATCAAACTGCCAAGCAAAACTCTCTTGGCAGCTCCCTTGGGAGGAAAATTAGCACTTTTTGCAGACAACTGGCGCATCGTCACAAAGGACAAATGGGTCCTAGACATTATCTCACAAGGATACAGATTCCATTTCCACACCTTGCCAAGGATAAAAGGAATGCCAAACCTGCCACAAAATCAAATTGCAGCTCTCATGGACATGAGAGACATTCAACTGGTACCTACACAGGAGCAAGGCCAAGGATTTTACTCAAGGCTCTTTCTAGTCCCCAGAAAGGACAATGCTTGGAGACCCATTCTGGACCTTTCAATTCTAAACACCTTCTTGCAAGTACCCAAATTCAAGATGCTAACACTACAGCAGCTTCTTCCCATGTTGGGCAAGAAAGCTTGGCTAGTAGCATTGGGCCTCAAGGAGGCATACCTGCATGTTCCTATCAGACAAAATTGCAGAAGATACCTCCGTTTCATTGCAGGTTCAACCCATTACCAATTCTCTGCACTGCCCTTTGACTTATCTACTGCGCCCAGGGTCTTCACAAAATGCCTGGCACCAGTAATTGCATACTGCAGGCAAAGAGGAATTCAAATATACCCATACCTGGACGACTGCCTCATCCAAGCAGAAAGCAAGGACGTTCTCTTACAACATCTGGCTTTTGTAAAACACCTTCTAAGTTGCCTAGGGTACACAGTAAACGAAAATAAGTCAAAACTAGTGCCCTCACAAAATGACATTCCTGCGTGCCAGCTTGAATACAACGGCCCAAATGGCTTATCTGATGCCAGACAAACAACTACAACTAACTCAGTGCTTCAAAACAATGGCAACAAAGATCCAACTCCCTGCAAGAAAAATTCTGCAGGCCTTGGGCTTCATGGCATCTTGCATACTACTAATAACGTTTGCAAAACTGCATATGAGGAAATTACAGTGGTACCTAAAAAGCGTATGGACTCAACACAGCCACAGCTTGGAAACAATGATACCTCTCATTCCCTGCCTTCAACAGGAGTGTCTAGGGTGGTCACAGGCATGTCACCTCAACAAGGGTCAGCCTTTCACCTTACCACCAGCCAGGCAAGCTATAACAACAGATGCATCGGACTACACCTGGGGGGGGCACACATGGCAGGACGGTGCGTTCAAGGCATATGGACTGCAGATCAAAGGAATCTGCACATCAATCAAAAAGAAATGCTAGCTGTACAGAATGCCCTGACAGCCTTCAAGGACCTCTTACATCCAGGACAGCTTACAATAAGGACGGACAACACCACAGTAATGTGGTACATAAACAAACAAGGGGGTACGCACTCCTACCCTCTATGCAGGCAAGCAATGACCTTGTGGAACACAGCACTGGCTTACCAACTTCAATTACAAGCTCAATTCCTGCCAGGGAAAAAGAACACATTGGCAGACAACCTAAGCAGAAACATCATGGATCCCCACGAGTGGAAACTGGATCCACAACTATTTGCAATGATAACTCAAAAATGGGGGGCACCCAGACATAGACCTGTTTGCCAGCCCCCAAAACTATCAGCTAACAAAATTTTGTACAAGGACATTTCACCATCAAGCTTGGAAAGTGGACGCATGCTCATTCAGTTGGAAAATGCTGACAGTTTATGCCTTCCCTCCATTGCCCCTTCTCACAAAAGTGCTGCTGAAAGTCAGGATGGAGAGACCCCGAATGATGCTCATTGCCCCCAGACTGGCCACGCCAACACTGGTACCCACTATTAAGGAATATGGCTCAGGGCCCACCATGGATTTTACCACAAATTGCTCATCTGCTCACACAGCAAGACAGTCAGATTCTACACAGCCAGCCCAAAACCTTAAATTTGGCTGCATGGCAAATCACGTAAGCAACCAGCCAGCTCCTCTTTCACAAGCTGTTATGGATGTTATTCTGGAAGCCAGGAGGCCCAGCACCAGGAAAGCCTACTCAGACAAATGGAAAAGGTTTTGCGCCTTGAACCAAGCTAAAGGCCAAAATACCCTTCAGCAGGACATGCCTCAGATTCTACAATATTTAACTGAGATGTTACACAAAGGGCTTTCCTTTTCATCTATTAAAATCCACGCCTCAGCTGTTTCAGCTCACTACAACACGGATCCTCCCTTATTTTCACATCCACTTGTAAGGCAGTTTCTCAGAGGGGCCAAAAACATTAGGCCTCCCAGGAGAGCACCAACACCAACTTGGGACCTCAATTTTGTTCCGGAAAAACTTACGCTACCTCCATTTGAACCAGCTTTCTCAGCTGACTTAAAGTTTATATCATGGAAGACTGCCCTGCTGCTAGCAATTACTTCAGCCAGAAGAGTCTCAGAGCTTCAGGCACTAATGGCGGTAGAGCCTTTTCTCATTTTTCATCAAGACAGAGTTTCTCTACGAACTAACCCCTCCTTTATGCCTAAAGTGGTATCCAGTGTGGCTCTAAATCAAACCATCCATTTACCCACCTTCTTTCCAAATCCACAGAACAAAGGAGAAAGACTCCTGCATTCCTTGGACATTCACAGGCAGCTACGTTACTACTTGGATAAAACTAAGGTTTTCAGAAAATCTGACCAGCTTTTTGTATCCTATGCTACAGCATCACAAGGAAAGGCCATCTCAAAACAGACCATTTCCAAATGGATAGGACATTGCATATGTTTTATGCTACACCCACCATGGAAAACCAGTTCCTGCTAGCATAAGGCCCCACTCTACCAGGGCAGCAGCTACATCTACAGCCTTCCTCAGGGGGGTGCCAACCAAGGATATTCTGGAAGCTGCAACTTGGAGTTCGGTACACACCTTCACCAAACACTATCACTTACCACTATACTCTAAGACTAGAGCTGGCTTCGCCACTGCAATTTTGCAGGACCTTCTAGCCTCCTCTAACCTTGTTTGTCTCCACCTCCCATCCTTAGCTTTGGGATTCTGCCCAAGTGTGATGACTGCAGCAGGGTAACACGATGAACATAGTACAGTTTTGTACCTACCATAAATGTAGATGTTCGAGCGTATACCCTGCTGCAGTCCAGGTCACCCTCCCTCCATCCCCTCTGACCTAACTAAAGCCTTTCAATACTTTAAAATCTGATACAACCTTTGTGGTGTATTTGCTTATAGCTGGAGGAATGTTTTGTTTGTGCTAAACTTTTGTTATTGGTACTATCTACTGACCACCTTTTGGGGGGGCACCTGACATCTGGGGCAAGAAAAACTGAAGAAAATGGCGTCGGATGCCTCTTATTTACCCCTGGCGCACTGACATCAGGGAAGAAGCGACACTAACCGACACCGGACTAAGACTCTGGAATTCGGGCTGACTGCGGGACCGCCTGACGGCAGGATAACCCAAGTGTGATGACTGCAGCAGGGTATACACTCGAACATCTACATTTATGGTAGGTACAAAACTGTACTTTCTAGAGCCTTGGACAGATGGTGGGGGGGTAGTAAGGTATATACGTCTGCTACGTTGGCCATTAGGGCTTTAAATTGCCATTTTCATATGTTGAAGTACCAGCAGTATATTATGGGACTACTTAAACAGAAAATGATGTTGATTCCTGACTGTACTGAGCACAAAGAATTACAGGATTTAATGCATTCTGCCGAACAAGTTGGTAAACATACTTTGCAATGTGGTTTTGCCTCTTTAGAAGCATCTTGCAGGGCTGCTGTCACTGGGTCTGTACTTAGAAGTCGTGCTTGGCTTAAGGAGCAAAATTTGCCAGATCATGTTGAAGCTAAATTACTGGATGCTCCCTTAAACCAAGACCGCCTGTTTGGCAACAAAGCAGTAGTCGTCCCCAAAAAGATGGAGGAAAAAGCTAAATCTATGCAAACTGTTAAATATGTCCTGCAAGTACAGCCTCCCAGATTTAGTAGGCATTGGCCTCCAAAGAATTGGTCCTTTCCAGCCTCTTCCAGGCCTTCTCAGTCCAAACCTAGGAACAGAAGACCATCTAGGTTACAGTCTCAGGCTACGCACAGGCCTAAGCAGTGGGGGGCTCCCACTTCCAAAGCAGGGGGGAGTAGTAAGACACCCTCCTACGGGAGCATGGAACAATGACTTAAACTTAGCCCTTCCAAGCCCTGCTCAGCTTCCTGCTCCCTTAGGAGGAAAGCTTGCCCTACATGCAAAAAACTGGGAACTCATTACCCAGGACAAATGGGCTTTGAATGTAGTTTCCCAAGGATACAGATTCCACTTCCACACCCCACCAACCCCAAACGGTTGGTCAGACCTACCCCCAAATAAGTGGGCAGAGGCTCAACAGCAGGTTCTCTGTACTCTAAGTATCAGGGCTATTCAGCCTGTCCCAGCAGAAGAAAAGGGGCAAGGTTTTTATTCAAGACTTTTCCTGGTACCCAGAAAAGACAGCTCATGGCTTCCTATCCTGGACCTCTCTGTTCTAAACACTTTTTTGGTAGTCCCAAAATTCAAGATGCTAACACCTCAACAACTCCTTCCACTGCTAGGCAAATTGCTTGGTTGGCAACCTTGGACTTAAAGGAAGCTTACCTGCACATTCCAATAAGGGAATCTTGCAGGAAATACCTACTCTTCAGGGCAGGCTCCATGCACTTCAGTTCTCTGCACTTCCCTTTGGCTTATCGACTGCGCCCAGGGTATTCACAGTGTCTAGCTCCAGCCATTGCATTTTGCAGGCAGAGAAATATTCAAATATACCCATACTTGGGCGATTGTCTGATTCAGGCAGAAAGCCAGGAATTGTTATTAAAACATCTGGCATTCATAAAGAAACTTCTAAACTCACTGGGGTACACCATAAACAAAAAGAAATCTCACCTAGTACCCTGCCAACAAATTGTATTCCTGGCAGCAAGCTTGAATACAACTTCCCAGATGGCTTTCCTCACTCCAGAGAAACAAGTTTATTTGACAACCTACTTCAAACTATTGGCCACAAAGACCCAGCTATCTGCAAGGAAAATTCTGCAAGCCCTGGGGTTCATGGCCTCTTGCATTGTACTAATTCCATTTGCAAGACTGCATATGAGGAAACTACAATGGTATCTAAAAAGCCTATGGTGTCAACACTCTCAGGACCTGGAATCAATGATTCCTATCATTCCTTGTATAAAGATAGTTCATTTGGTGGGCAGAGGCCTAGTACCACAACAAGGGGTTCCCTTTCACTTTACCCCTTGCCGCTTAAACCCTAACAGATGCATCAGACTGTGCATGGAGGGCTCACTTCGCAGGGCAGTGCATTCAGGGCAAATGGACCCGAGACAGATGCACCTGCATATCAACCAAAAAGAAATGTTAGCTGTACAGAATTCCCTAACAGCCTTCAAGGACCACATTCTTCCAGGACAATTATTGGTAAAGACGGACAACACCACAGTTATGTGGTACCTAAATAAGCAGAGGGGAACCCACTCGTACCCTCTCTGCAGACTAGCCATGGCTCTGTGGAACACAGCCTTGAGCTGCCAAGTGCACCTACAAGCTCAGTTCCTGCCAGGCAAGCTAAATTCACTGGCAGACGACCTAAGCAGAAATCTCATGGACCCATGCGAGTGGAAACTGGAACCAAAAATATTCAACCTCTTGAGGAACAAATGGGGGAGCCCAGAGATAGACCTGTTTGCCTCCCCCTCAGAGCTACCAATTGGACAAATTCTGCACAATGACTTCCCATAGTCAAGCTTGGAAAGTGGATGCCCTGTCCTTTACCTGGGAAAGCCTCTCAGTTTATGCCTTTCCCCCTCTGCCTCTCCTCTCGAAGGTTTTGCTAAAGGTCAAACAGGGCAAACCAAGGACAATTGTGATTGCACCAGACTGGCTACGCCAGCATTGGTACCCCCTCTTGCGCAGTCTGACACTGCTGGAACCATGGCACCTGCCTCAGACCCCTTCCCTGCTGTCCCAACAGGCGGGACAGATTCTGCACCCTCAGCTTCAAACCCTGAATCTTGCAGCCTGGCTAAATGTTCATCGTGCATACAGCTGCAGTCATAACAGATGGGTTCTCCTGCTGTCAGGCGGGTCCTCGGTCGGCCGAATTCTAAAGTCTAGGTCCGGCGTCGGTTGTTGTCGCTTCTTCCCTGACGTCAGTGCGACAGGGGTATAAAGGAACCAGCCGACGCCATTTTCTTCAGTCTTTCTTGCCACGCGGTGCCCGAAGCAGAAGCAGTTCGCAAGTGCCGGTCGGCCAGCTCCTGAGATTACGAAAATTGTGGAATCCGAAGTCTTCTAAAAGCTAAGTACCCCGTTGGGGAACCTTTTCTTGCCTCAGACCGATGTCAGACAAAGTCAATAATAGTATTTCTTGTGGGAAGCAAATACCGCATAAGGATTTCCATTCCCTCTGTATACCTTGTTTAGGCTCAGACCACGAGGTCTCGGCCTGCCGCTTTTGTGCTACATTCAACAAACGCACTATTAAGCGTCGGGCGGAGTTCGCCCAGCATTATTTTGGAAAAGCATTTAACTATACCATGTCGTTGGATACTCCGACTCCGGTTTTGTCAAAAAAACGCAAAGACAAGGACCGACACTCGAGGTCCGCGGCCTCTACCGACACCACGCCAAAGCCGACTACACGTGGTCCGGTTCTCAGTGAGGCGCCTATGCAGCCCCTGCCTACCGACGACCTGTCTTTGACGGTGTCTCCTGTACCCGAGGTCGCAGGCTCCTCGGCCCACACCCCAACTACAGATACCGAAGCCACTCTTGACGCTGAAACTCAGAATGTGGACAGATCCACTTCCACTCAAGGTGTCTTCAGACCTTCCTCTTCTTTCTCCATCAAGGCTTTCACAAAGGCTAAAGCATCCATGCACTCTAAGAGATCAGCTACTCAGGGCCCATCTCCAGGCCCCATGCCCAAGAAACAGATGCTCAAAATGGCTGAGGATTTAATTACTCTTATCAGAGGATCTCAGCCCCTCGGACAAAGGCCTAGAGGAGGTAGATTCCCCCTCCTCTGATCAGGGCTCTATTATTTCAGAGCACTCTGATGATCAGGAACCTTCTTACTCCCCTTTTGAAGACTCTGAAGCGGAGGAGTCCATCCCTTCTGTATCCCCCCCTAAGGATTACTCATTTGGGAAAACTTTGCATACGTTAAGGGAACACTTCCACTGGGAAGGCCAGGAATATTCTGATTCCAAGAAAAGGCTCAGGGAATTTCTCTTGCTTCCTCAGCACAGGCCTCTGGCTATACCTCCTGTCTTGGACATACTAGATGATGTTTACTCGGAGGCCTGCCTTAACCCGGACTCTCTACCTCCAGCTCCTGTTAAGCCTGACAGGTACTACAGGGTTCCTGACTCACACCAATTTGTATACAAAAGCCATGCTGCTGACCCAGAAACCATCTCACAGGGCCCCAAGGGAGTTAAGGCCTCCATTGCTAAAAATCCATTGCCTTCCGAGAGAGATTCCAGATCCTTAGAAAGGTGGGGGAAAAGGTATATACCTCGGCTACCTTATCCATGAGGGCCTTAAACTGTCAGTTTCATATGCTAAAATATCAACAGTTTTTGTTATCAGAATTGAAAAGTAAAATGTCACAGCCTGAACAACCAGACTTAAAAGAGTTGCAGGATTTGATGCATAGTGCAGAACAAGTGGGTAAGCATACCTTACAATGTGGTTTTGATGCTCTAGAGGCCTCATGTAGAGCTGCTGTTACAGGATCAGTCATACGTAGGCATGCGTGGCTCAAGGAACAAGCCCTGCCGGATCATGTCAAAGCTAAATTACTAGACGCCCCTCTTCAAAAGGATGTACTATTTGGTGCTAATGCTGAGGAGGTATTAAGGAAAATGCAGGAAAAGGCTAAATCAATGCAAACGGTGAAAGATTTTCTACAGGTTCAACCCCCACGTTTTAGTAGAAATTGGACCTTTCCTGCCACAGACAGACCCCAAAGAGGCAGATTCAGGCACCCGAGGGGCAGAGGGCAAACCCAAGGATCATATAGAGGCAGACAATGGCAAGCTCCTACACAAAGAGGTGGTGAGGACAACTCGCAATCTTTCAGAAAGCAAACCCAATGACTTTCCCCTTTGTAGACCAACCAGGTCTCAAATGGTAGCCCCCTTAGGAGGAAAGCTGTCATTATTTTCAAAAAATTGGCATATTGTCACAAAAGACAAATGGATACGGGACATTATAAACAGAGGCTACAGATTTCATTTTCACACCCTTCCAAAAATGAGAGGCATGCCAAACCTGCCACACAATCAAAGGGCAGAGGCACAAAGGCAAATTACAAAGCTCATAAACATGAAAGCTATTCAGGAGGTACCTACGCACGAACAAGGCCAAGGTTTTTATTCCAGGCTATTCCTGGTACCAAGGAAGGGAAAAGATTGGAGACCTATTTTGGACCTGTCCATCCTAAACACATTTCTACTCGTACCAAAATTCAAGATGCTCACTCTACAGCAACTTCTTTGCATGCTGGGCAAGGGGTCTTGGCTGGTAACATTGGACCTCAAGGAGGCATACCTGCATGTCCCAATCAGACAAAATTGCAGAAGATACCTCAGATTTCTTGCAGGTTCAATTCATTGTCAATTCTCTGCATTGCCCTTTGGCTTATCTACTGCGCCCAGAGTATTCACGAAATGCCTGGCATCAGTAATTGCCTTCTGCAGACTTCAAGGGATTCAAATATACCCTTATTTGGACGACTGCCTGATCCAAGCGGACAGCAAGAACATACTTCTGAAACATCTGGCTTATGTAATAATGTTGTTGAGCTCTCTGGGATGCACAGTCAACAAAAAGAAATCAAGACTAATACCTTCTCAGAAGATAATTTTCCTGGGTGCCAACTTGGATACAAACACCCAGATGGCCTACCTCACGCCAGAGAAGCAGGGGCAGCTACCTCAGTATTTCACAGCACTAGCAAATTGCACCAGGCTTACTGCAAGGAAAATCCTGCAGGCTCTGGGATTCATGGCACCTTGCATCTTACTAATCCCATGTGCAAAGCTGCATATGAGGAAACTTCAATGGTACCTAAAAAACATATGGTCTCAACACAGCCACAGTTTGGAAACAATAATACCACTAATTCCATGTCTGCAAAAGGAATTTCTGTGGTGGGCTCAAGCTTGCCAAACAAACACAGGCCTTCCATTCAGCAAGCCTCAAGCAAACCAAGTCATCACAACAGACGCCTCAGACTACCTGGTGCACATGGTAGATCGGTGCATTCAGGGCAAATGGTCCCAAAAAGAAAAGCACCTTCATATCAATCAAAAGGAAATGCTAGCAGTAATAAATGCTATTATAGCTTTCAAGGACCTTCTGCAACCAGGGCAACTACTGATAAGAACAGACAACACCATAGTTATGTGGTACATAAACAAGGAGGGGGAAACTCATTCCTACCCCCTATGCAGACTGACCATGTCACTTTGGAACATAGCCATGGACTTACAACTCGAACTACAAGCACAGTACTTGCCAGGTAAGGAAAACACGCTGGCAGACAACCTAAGCAGAAATATGACAGATCCACACGAATGGAAGTTACATCCAAAAGTCTTTACAGAGATAATCCAAGCATGGGGAAGGCCAGACATAGATCTATTTGCCTCCCACAAAAATCGCCAATTGACAAAATTTTGCTCAAGGATTTTCCACCCAAAGGCCTGGAGAGTAGACGCTCTCTCTTTTTGTTGGACATCAATGACAGTTTATGCCTTCCCACCCCTTCCTCTGCTGCCCAAAGTTCTACTGAAAACCAGAACAGACAGACCAAAGATGATCCTCATTGCTCTGGACTGGCCAAGACAACACTGGTACCCACTCCTGAGGAGCCTGACGCATTCACCACCATGGACACTGCCTCTAATGCCACTTCTCTTGACTCAACACAGCTTCAAAACTCTTCACAGCCAGCTAAAGACACTCAATCTAGCTGCATGGAAGATCCCTTAGCATCACAACAAACATTACTCTGCAAGGAGGCTCAGGATGTTATTTTGGAGGGGGTTCAGGATGTTATTTTGGAGGCCAGAAGGCCGTCAACTAGAAAAGCTTACTCCGCAAAATGGAAGCGGTTTTGCGCCTGGAATGAAAAAAGGGGTCAGGATCCTGGAAAACTGTGTCCTATGCTGTAGGAGCTCAAGGAAAGCCAATTTCGAAACAGACAATCTCTAAATGGATAGCTCACTGCATACGCTTTTGCTATTCCTTTCATGGCAAGGCTGTACCTACAGGCATCAGATCTCACTCCACAAGGGCCACTGCCACCTCTGCAGCCTTCCTCAGAGGAGTCCCTACCAAAGATATTTTGGAAGCAGCCACTTGGAGTTCTGTACATACCTTCTCCAAGCACTACCACCTACCATTATACTCCAAAACTAGGGCAGGCTTTGCCACTGCAGTCTTGCAAGGCATCCTGGCTCCTCCTAGTACCACCTAGTGCCTACCACCCTTTTGTTAGCTTTGGGATTCTACCCATCTGTTATGACTGCAGCTGTATGCACGATGAATATAGTACAGTTTTGTACCTACCATAAATGTAGATGTTCGAGTGCTAATACAGCTGCAGTCCAGGTTTTCCTCCCTCCTCCCCCTCTTGGGACTATCCTAATGGCTAACACCTCCTCATACAACATGATTGGGGTATTATTTTATGGTGTATTTGCTTGCACTACTGTTTTTTGATATTATTGCATTGCATTATTACATATAATTATGTTTTGCCTTCCTTATGGGGGCACCTGACATCTGGGGCAAGAAAAACTGAAGAAAATGGTGTCGGCTGGTTCCTTTATACCCCTGTCGCACTGACGTCAGGGAAGAAACGACAACAACCGACGCTGGACCTAGACTTTGGAATTCGGCTGACCGAGGACCCCCCTGACGGCAGGAGAATACTGCACTCTTTGGACGTGCACAGACAGCTTAGATTTTATTTGAACAGGACTAAGCCTCTCAGAAAATCTGAGAAGCTGCTTGTTGGCTTTGCTGCAGGGGCAGAGGGGAAGGCCATTTCAAAGCAAACCATTTCCAAATGGATAGCCCATTGCATTAATTTCTGCTATAAGCACCATGGAAAACCTACCCCACAGGGGATAAGATCACATTCCACCAGGGCTGCATCTACCACTACAGCCTTTCTCAGAGGTATCCCTACCAGGGACTTCCTAGAAGCTGCTACCTGGAGCTCTGTACATACCTTCACCAAGCATTACCACATGCCTATTTTTTTCTAAATCGAGAGTTGGTCTATTTTTTTCTAAATCCAGAGTTGGTTTTGCCACTGCAGTCTTGCAGGGCTTTATTACTGGCCCTAATGCTCTCTAACTTCCTCCTCCCTTCCTTAGCTTTGGGAATCAACTCCAAATATGATGACTGCAACAGTGAAACACGAAGGACATAGTACAGTTGTGTACAATTACCATAAATGTAGATGTTCGAGTGTATTCACTGTTGCAGTCCTGGTTACCCTCCCTCCAGCCCCCCTGACTTCTCTTGACTCTACCTTTCCTTCTTGTTTGGTGTATTTAAGCGTGCTAGTGTATTTGCTTTATGTTGGAGGGGTATCATAACATACAATTGCTTCCTTTTGTGGGTGCACCTGACATCTGGGGTAAGAAAAACTGATGTAATGGCATCGGCTGCATGATTTATACCCCTGACAATCTTGCGTCATGGAAGAAGAGAGAGCATCTGACGCAGGAATCCAAGGCTCTGGTATTCAGGCCGGCAGAGAACTACCTGCAGGCAGATAACCCAAATGTGATGACTGCAACAGTGAATACACTAGAACATCTACATTTATGGTAAGTGTACACAACTGTATTTTTAGCAAAAATCAAAAACATTCCAGAAAGTATTAAATGGAGTCCTGCATACCATGTGATCAGTATATTCGTATTTGTCCTGAAATGTTAGTTTTTTTCAACGGTATTCTTTTGGGTCATATTTATAAAGTTATAGTTGATAAATGTTAGGAGTGTACTGAAGTCTTTTCCCGACATTGTAGCTAGGGCATACCTGTGTCAGTTCTGTACCCTGTATATTCCCAACACTGAATCTAGGGCATACCTGTCTCTGTTCTGTAGTCTATATATTCCAGACATTGTGTCTAGGGTGTACCTGTATCAGTTCTGTACCCTGTATATTCCTGACATTGTAGCTAGGGTGTACCTGTGTCGGTTCGGTACCCTGTTTATTCCCGACATTGTAGCTACGACATACCTGTCTCAGATGTTCGAGCGTTTCACTGTTGCAGTCATTACATTTGGGTAATCTGCTGGCAGGTTGCCCCCAGTCGGCCTGATTAACAAAGTCTTGGGTCCTGCGTCGGTTGCTGTCCCTTCTTCCATGTCAGGTCGTCAGGGGTATAAAACATGCAGCCAACGCCATTTTCATCCGTCTTTTTTGCCGCACGGTGCCTGAAGCAGAAGTGGTTTTCAAGTGCCGGTCGGCCGACTCCTGAAATTTTAATTTTTGAGTTTCAGAACCGAAGTCTTGAACCTAAGTATCCCATTGGGGAAACTTTTTCTTGCTCCTTACCGATGTCAGTAAAAGTTAATAATTGTATTACTTGTGGAAAGCAAGTACCTCATAAGAATTTTCATTTGTACTGTATTCCTTGCCTAGGCCCTGACCACAACTTGCCTTGCTGTCAGCTTTGTGCTAAATTTAATCAACGCACTATTAAGCGTCAGTATATTTTTGCATCAGAATATTTTGGCTCAAGATTTAACTATCCAGAAATGTCGTTGGTTAGCAATCCAACTATCGGAATACCTAAAAGATGCAAAGAAAAAGACAGACCGTCGAGGTCCAAAACCTACAACGAAGCTTCTCCTAAGCCAGTCGCCGGTACTCAGTGAGGCACTTTCGCAGCCCCTGATGCCCCCTACTTTTGATTCGCAGTCCTCTACTGAGACCCATTCGGAGTCCGTTATGCCGCGAGGCACTTTAAGTATTGAACCCGCGGATGTCTCTACCTTAGATGGGTCTGGAGCCGCTGAGCAGGCACTGGCTTCTGAGGGTGTTTTCAGGCCCAAAGATTTGTATATTAAACCGACGCCATCTTCAAAACTAAGGCCAAAATCAACTTCTGTGTCTCAAAAAAACGATGCTTGGGCCATGTGCACAGGCCCCTGTGCCTAAAAAATAAATGATCAAAATGGCTGAGGATTTAATTACCTTGATCAGGGGTACCCATCCCCCTCAGCTAAGAGGCCTAGGCAAGGCACTGACTATGAATCTTCAGATCAGGTTTCTATTTCTTCTAATTCCTCTTCTGATCAGGAATTATTTATTCCACCTTATGAGGACTCTGATGCAGAATATTCCATCCCTTCTGCTTCTCCTCCCGAGGATTTTTCTTATGGAGAAACTTTGCATACCCTAAGGGAACACTTTCACTGGGAGAGTCAGGATTTTTCAGAATCTAAAAAGAGGCTTAGGGATTTCCTTCTTCCTCAGCATAGGCCTCTGGCTATACCTCCTGTTCTAGACATTGTTGATGTTTTCTCAGAATCCAGCATGGCTCCTGATTCCCTGCCTCCAGCTCCTAGTAAGTCAGACAGATATTACAGGCTTCCTGACTCCCACAAATTCCTTTTTAAAAACCCTACTGCTGACCCTGAAACCATTTTTCAGGGTCCCAGCGGCGTTAAGGCTTCTACTGCTAAAAATCCTACCCCTTCTGATAGAGACATCAGAGCGCTGGATAGATGGGGTAAGAAGGTTTACACGTCTGCAACCTTAGCAATCAGGGCTTTAAATTGTCAATTTCATATGCTTAAATATCAGCAGCATGTCATGGGCTTACTTAAACAGAAAATGATGTTGATTTCTGACTGTGTGGAAAATAGAGTTGTAGGATTTCTTGCATTCAGCTGAACAGGTTGGAAAGCATACTTTGTAATGTGGTTTTGATTCCTTGGAGGCCTCTTGCAGGGCCGCTGTAACTGGATCTGTGATCAGAAGGCATGTTTGGCTCAAGGTGCAAAATCTGCCTGATCATGTTAAAGCAAAATGGTTGGATGCTGCTTTACAACAGGACAATCTATTTGGTAATAAGGCAGAAGTAGTTTTGAAAAAGATAGAAGATAAAGCTAAATCTATGCAAACTATAAAAGATTTCCTACAAGTGCAGCCGCCCAGGTTCAGTAGGCACTGGCCTACTAAGAACTGATCCTTTCCAGTACCCACCAGAGCCGCTCAGGTCAAACCCAGACATTCCAAAGGGTCCAGGTTTCAGTCACAAGGAACTTATAGGACAAAACAATGGGGTGCCTCCACCTCCAAATCTGGAAGTAACAAGGCACCTTCCTATGGTAAACAGTCTCAATGACTTTCCACTGCAATCACCTAGCACTTATTTTTTGGCCGCCTCTTTTGGGGGGGGGGGGGGGACTGGCACTTCATGCACGAAACTGGCAACTAATTACCCAAGACAAGTGGGTTTTAAATATTGTATCCCAGGGATACAGATTTCATTTCCACACATTGCCAATCCCAAACGGATGTCAAGATCTGCCTCCAAATCAGTGGGCAGAGGCCCAGAAACAAGTTATGTCCCTCATGAATATGGGGGCTATTCATCCAGTACCAGAAAAGGAAAAGGGACAAGTTTTTTTTATTTGACTTTTCCTGGTACCCCGAAAAGACAAATCATGGCGTCCAATTCTGGACTTATCCATTCTAAATACATTTCTGGACATTCCAAAATTCAAGATGCTGACTCTCCAACAGTTACTACCTATTCTAGGCAAGGATGCCTGGTTGGTAACTCTAGACTTAAAAAAGACTACCTGCATATCTCAATCAGGGAATCTTGCAGAAGACACCTCCACTTCAAAGCAGGCTATTTGCATTACCAGTTCTCTGCGCTGCCCTTTGGCTTATCTACTGCGCCCAGGGTCTTCACAAAGTGCCTGGCACCAGTAATTGCATTTTTCAGACAAAGAAACATTCAAATTTATCCTTACCTGGAAGATTGTCTAATTCAGGCAGAAAACAAGGACACGCTTCTAAAACATCTGGCGTTTGTAAAAAGACTTCTAACTTGTCTAGGGTACACCATAAACTAAAAGAAATCACAACTGATACCTTCTCAAATAATTACATTCCTGAGTGCAAGCTTGAATACAACTGCCCAGATGACCTACCTTACACCAGAAAAACAAATTCAATTGATGACTTACTTCAAACAGGTGGCCACAAAAACTCAGCTATCTGCAAGACAAATTCTGCAGGCCTTGGGGTTCATGGCCTCCTGCATTCTAATAATTCCATATGCAAGACTGCATATGAGGAAACTTCAGTGGTACCTAAAAAGCTTATGGAGTCAACATTGTCACAGCCTGGAAACAGTGATTCCTATCATTCCTTGCCTACAGCTAGAGTTCTTCTGCTGGACCAAAACAAGGGACTGTCATTCACTCCACCCCCTGCCGTCCAAGCCCTGACTACAGAAGCATCAGGTTATGCTTGGGGGAGGGCACATCTGGCAGGAAGATGCATTCAGGTCCAATGGAGCCCAAATCAAATGCATGTACATATCAACCAGAAAGAAATGCTAGCTGTACAGAATGCTCTGACAGCCTTCAAGGACTATCTTCATCCAGGACAACTACTGATAAAGACGGACAACACCACAGTCATGTGGTACATAAACAAGCAGGGGGGGTACCAACTCCTACCCCCTTTGCAGACTAGCCATGGCATTGTGAAACACGGCCTTGACTTACGAGATAAACCTACAAGCTCAATTCCTGCCAGGAAAGCAAAGCACTCTGGCAGATGCACTAAACAGAAATCTTATGGACCACACAAATGGAAACTGGATCCGCAAATCTTCAGCATGTTGACACACAAATGTGGGAGCCCAGACATAGATCTTTTTGCCTCACCCCAGAATTTTCGTTGGGCAAATTCTGCACAAGAATTCATCACCAAAAAGCTTGGAAAGTGGATGCTCTGTCCTTCAGCTGGAAAAGCCTATTGGTCTATGCCTTTCCTCCTCTGCCTCTGCTCTCCAAGGTCTTACTAAAAGTCGGGCAGAAAAAAACAAAAATGATACTGATTGCCCCAGACTGGACTCGCCAACACTTGTACCCACTCCTACGCAATATGTCGCACCTTCCTCCGTGGTACCTGCCTCTGACACCTTACCTACTGTCTCAGCAGAACTATCAAATTCTGCACACTCGGCTCCAAACTCTGACTCTTGCAGCATGGCTAATCAACTAATTTCACCAGTTACATCTCTCAGCAAACCTGTGATGGCTGTCATTCTGGAGGCTAGAAGGCCTAGTACTAGAAAATCTTATGCGGATAAATGGAAAAGATTCTGTGCCTGGAACCAAGCACAAGGAATAAGCAGAGCAATGCCCAATATTCCTCAGATTCTGCAATATTTAACGGAGATGCTTCACAAGGGCCTATCTTTTTCTTCTATAAAAATCCATGCCTCTGCCATTTCAGTGCATTACAACACAGAGCCTCCACTCTTTTCTCATCCGTACCTCAGAGGGGCCAAAAATTTAAGACCTCCCAGGAAAGCACCAACTCCTGCATGGGACCTCAATTTTGTTTTGGAAAAACTCACTCTACCTCCTTCTGAACCAGTTGCTACTGCAGATTTAAAATATCTCTTCTGGAAAACAGCTTTTCTTTTAGCAGTTACTTCAGCTAGACAGATTTCAGAATTACAGGCTCTTATGGCAGTGGAGCCTTTCATTATTTTCCATCCAGACAGGGTGGCTCACTGGAGCAGTCCATCTTTCATGCCTAAGGTAGTATCCAGTGTGGTTCTTAATCAGACCATTCATCTGCCAACTTTCTTTCCCAATCCACAGAACAAGGATGAGCGGATTCTGCATTCATTGGATGTGCACAGACAATTTAGATTCTACTTAAACTCGACAAAACCTCTAAGAAAATCTGAACAACTATTGGTGGCTTTTGCTACAGGGGCAGAAGGAAAACCTATTTCAGCGCAGACTATTTCTAAATAGATAAGCCATTGTATTCATTTCTGCTATGTGCACCATGGTAAACCTATCCCCAAGGGGATCCGATCTCATTCCACCAGGGCTGCATCTACTTCTGCAGCCTTTCTCAGAGGGGTTCCTACCAGAGACATTCTAGAAGCTGCTACCTGGAGCTCAGTTCACACATTCACCAAACATTACCATTTACCTCTCTTCTCTAAATCCAGAGCTGTCTTTGCCACTGCTGTCCTGCAGGGCCTTATAGCTGCTCCTAATTCTGTATAAATCCATCCTCCCAACCATAGCTTTGGGAATCTACTCAAATGTAATGACTGCAGCAGTGAAACACGAAGAACATAGTACAGTTGTGTACACTTACCATAAATGTAGATGTTCGAGTGTATTCACTGTTGCAGTCCTAGTTACCCACCCTCCGGCCCCCTGATGTTCATCGTGTTTCACTGCTGCAGTCATTACACTTGGGTTATCCTGCCGTCAGGTGGGCCCGCAGTCGGCCTGAGTTCCAAAGTGTTGGTCCGGCGTCAGTTGCTGTCGCCTCTTCCCTGACGTCAGAGCACCAGGGGTATATAAGAAGCAGCCAACACCATTTTCTTCAGTCTTTCTTGCCGCGCGGTGCCTGAAGCAAAAGCAGTTCGCAAGTGCCGGTCGACCAACTCCTGAGATTTCAAATTCGATTTCAGAACCGAAGTCTTCAATAAAGCTAAGTACCCCGTTGGGGAAAAAATTTTCTTGCCTCAGACCGATGTCAGAAAAAGTTAATAATTGTATTTCTTGTGGGTAGCAAATACCTCGTAAGGACTTTCATTCTTACTGTATTCCTTGCCTAGGCCCTGACCACGACGATGTTCTTCATCTCACATTGCTGCAGTCCTTACATATGGGTAGTCCGCTGTCCTCGGTCGGCCTGAATACCAAAGTATTAGGCTGACGTCGGTCAAGGCGCTTAAAACTGACATCAGGACGTCAGGGTACAAAAGCGCATGACCGACGTCATATCCTCAGTCTTTTTTGCCGCATGGTCCGATGCAGAAGCAGCGTTGCAAGTGCCGTTCGGCGTTCTGAAATTTTTCGAGTTCGGAGTTTCAGACCGAATCCAAGTTGGCTAAGTACCCGTTGGGAATATTTTGTTTTTTTTCTTGCCTCAGTGTATTACCGGATGTCAGAAAAAGTGAATAACTGTATTTCTTGTGGGAAGCAGATACCGCATAGGGATTATCATTCTTTGTGCATTCCTTGTTTGGGGCCTGAGCACGACGTTGTCGGGTGTCGCTTTTGTGCTAGGTTCAATAAGCGCACTATTAAGCGAAGGTTAGATTGTGCTAGGCTGGTCTTTGGTAAGCGGTGCAATTATAATATGCCATCGGACTCTCTGGCGCCCGCTTCTACGAAGAAGCGCAAAGACAAAACTGTTAAACCCAGGCAAGATGAGTCGTCCGTTCCGGACGCCGGTTCTTTAGAGGCTTCAGTGGAACCGGTGGTTCCGACGGAGACTTCTCTGGAGTCTCAGGGGGAGACTTTGATTTTGCAGGATGTGGCCTCTCAAGAGGCAGGTCAGGCTGAAGGGGCTTCTCAGGTTACTGTACTCCCCTCCCTTCCTAGGGTGGTTAGGCCCTCTCCTTCTGTTTCCAAGGCTTCTCCCAGAGGCAGGCCAGGTTTAGCTTCTGTTGGTGTCACTCCTTGTTCAGTGGGGTCTGTGCCTAAGAAGCACATGCTTAAAATGGCAGAAGATTTGATTACTCTGATTAGAGGTTCTTTGCCCCCTCCTGATAAGAGGCCTAGGGTGGAGCCAGAGTTGGGAAGTTTTGAGCAGGCTTCGGATGTTTCAGAGTCTTCGGCTGAAGACTTGCAGGAGTACTCTCCTTATTCTGATTCGGATGCAGATGATTCCACTCCTTCTGCTTCTCCTCCAGAGGATTTTTCTTTTTCAGAGACACTTCATTCTATGAGGGAACATTTTAAGTGGGAAGGTCAGGACTTCTCTGATTTTCGGAAAAGGCTTAGGGAATTTTTGCTTTTGCCCCAACATAGGCCCTTGGCTATACCCCCTGTTCTGGATGTTGTGGAAGATGTGTTTTCAGAGGCTTCACTTAATCCTGATTCTCTGCCTCCTGCGCCTGCTAAACCAGATAGGTATTACAGGGTGCCTGAGGCTCATAAATATCTTTATAAGAGTCCTAGGGCGGACCCAGAAACTATTAGTCAGGGACCTAAGGGTGTCAAGGCCTCTGTTGTAAAAAATCCGGTTCCTCTAGATAAAGAGGCCAGAGCTTTGGATAGATGGGGAAAGAAGGTCTATACATCTTCTACCTTAGCTATGAGGGCTTTGAATTGCCAGTTTCATATGTTGAAATATCAAAACTTTCTTCTTTCTCAATTGAAGTCTAAGGTGGATGCTCTGGCGGAAGGCATTGAGTGTAAAGAATTACAAGATTTGGTGCATGTCTCTGAACAGGTGGGTAAGCATTCATTACAATGTGGTTTTGATGCTGTGCAGGCCTCGTCTAGGGTGGCTGCCACTGGTTCAGTTCTTCGCAGGCACGCCTGGCTGAAGGATCAGAATTTGTCTGACCATGTTAAGACAAGGATTTTGGATGCTCCTTTGCAGTCTGATGTGTTGTTTGGTTCACCTGTGGAGTCAGTCTTGAAGAAAATGGAAGACAAGGCTAAGTCTATGCAGGCTGTTAAAGATTTTTTGCAAGTTCAGCCTCCGAAGTTTAGTAGGAATTGGCCTGCTAAGGGGTGGACGTTATCCTTCTTATTCTCAGTCTAGGGGTAGATCTAGACGTGGTAGGGGCAGAGCTCAGAGTTCTTTCAGACCTAGAACAGGGAGTTCACCTGCACAATCTTCGGTGAGGGCAGGGGCCAGTCCTTTCATAAACAGGCCCAATGACCTACTTTTTCAGCTGCCAGATCCTTCTTGCCTGGCAGCACCTTTGGGAGGAAGGTTGGCACTCTTCAAAGAAAATTGGATTTTGATTACCCAAGACAAATGGGTATTGGATATCATACACCAAGGTTACAAGTTTTATTTCCATACCTTGCCTCCTTTCAAAGGCATGCCAGACGTTCCTCCTCAGCAAAGGCTAGAGGCTCACAAACAAATTTCTCTACTACTTCAAATAGGGGCCATACAACCTGTCCCTCTGCCAGAAGTGGGCCTAGGATTTTATTCTCGCCTGTTTCTAGTACCAAAGAAAGGGAACACGTGGAGACCAATTTTGGATTTATCTATCCTCAACACATATCTGGACATTCCCAAGTTCAAAATGTTGACGTTACAACAGCTTTTACCTCTGCTGGGCAAAGACCACTGGATGGTGACTCTGGATCTCAAGGAGGCTTACCTTCATGTTCCTATCACGCCCAGTTGCAGGAAGTATCTGCGTTCGGCTGGGACTTTTCATTATCAGTTCTCTGCATTGCCCTTTGGCTTATCTACTGCACCCAGAGTGTTCACGAAGGTTCTGGCTCCAGTGGTAGCTTTCTTCAGGCTAAGAGGAATACAAATCTATCCTTATTTGGACGATTGCCTGATTCTGGCCCAAGGAAAGGACGAACTTCTTCATCATTTACAGTATGTGATGGCAGTGTTAAGATGCCTGGGGTATTCTGTGAATGAAATAAAGTCCAGTCTAGTACCCTCTCAGGACATGTGCTTTCTGGGTGTGAGACTGAATACAGCATCCCAGATGGCCTTTTGACCCCGGACAAACAAAAGAATCTTTCTCTTTACTTCCACCAATTGTCTCGTCAGTCCAGGCTGACTGCAAGGACAGTCCTTCAAGCCTTGGGGTTCATGGCATCTTGTATTCTGGTACTTCCCAATGCCAAACTGCATATGAGGAAGCTACAATGGTATCTCAAAATGTATGGACAGCACTGCCAAGATTTGGACACTGTCATTCAGATAATACCTTGCATTCAAAAGGAATTTTTGTGGTGGGCTCAGGAATGTCACCTAAACAAGGGACTCTCTGTGACCCGACCAGAGGCGAGTCAGATTTTAACGACAGATGCCTCAGACAAAGCTTGGGAGCTCATCTAAATGGAAAATGGGTACAAGACACGTGGCCTGCCAGACTTCAACATTTACATATCAACTTGAAGGAGATGTTAGCAGTCCAATTTGCATTGATAGCTTTCAAGGATTTACTTCTTCCAGGGCAGGTGTTGATTCAAACAGACAACACAACTGTCATGTGGTACATCAACAAGCAAGGGGGCGATTCATATCCTCTATGCAGACAAGCAATGATTTTGTGGGAGACTGCTCTCAGTTTACAGCTAAATCTTCAGGCAAGGTTTCTGCCAGGAGCTCAGAACTCCTTAGCAGATGTGTTGAGCAGACAAATTATGGATCCCCACGAGTGGAAATTGGATCCTCATGTATTTCAGAAATTGACAGTGTTATGGGGAACTCCAGACATTGATCTGTTCGCTTCTCCACTAAATTACCAGCTCCCAAAGTTTTGCACAAAAAGGTTTCATCCCACAGCTTGGAAAGTGGATGCTCTCTCATTCAATTGGAGCAATCTTCACGTGTATGCCTTTCCACCTCTGCCTCTCCTCCCAAAGGTACTCCTGAAGGTCAGACAGGACAAGCCAAACATGATTTTAATAGCTCCGGATTGGCCTCGACAGCACTGGTACCCATTACTGAGGAGTCTGGTACGGGAGCCTCCATGGCCTTTGCCTTCGATTCCTCACCTGCTATCTCAGGAGAACAGTCATTTACTCAATGTCAAACTTCACTCTCTACATCTAACAGCCTGGCATATTCTGTTTTAAACCCTGGAGGGACTCAGCTTCCACAACAAGTTTTGAATGTTATTTTGGAGGCCAGAAGACCTAGTACAAGGAAAGTTTACGAGATAAATGGAGGAGATTTTTATTTTGGAGTACAGCAAAGGACTTTGATGTTTCTAAACCTAATTTAAGTGTTGCTCTTCAATACCTTACTGAGTTATTGGACAAAGGTTTGTCCTTCTCCTCTATAAAGGTTCATGCTGCAGCGATTTCTGCTCACTATGACTGTGACCCACCATTATTTTCTCATCCTTTGTTTAAGCAATTCCTTAGAGGGGCAAAGAATATAAGACCCCCACGTAGAGCTCCTACTCCTGCTTGGGATCTCAATTTTGTGTTGGAGAAACTCACTCTACAACCTTTTGAGCCTGCAGCAACTGCAGAGTTGAAATATTTATCATGGAAGACTGCTTTTTTGTTGGCCATTACCTCTGCGAGAAGGGTTTCTGAATTACAGGCCCTTATGGCGGTTGAGCCTTTCTTAATTTTCCACAAGGACAGGGTGTCTTTGCGTACTAACACTTCTTTTATGCCTAAAGTGGTTTCTAGTGTGGCTTTAAACCAAACTATTCATTTGCCTACTTTTTATGCAAACCCCAAAATAAAGGGGAGAGGATTTTGCACACTTTGGATATACACAGACAGTTGCGATATTATTTGAGCAGAACTAAAGGGTTCAGGCAGTCTCAGCAGTTGTTTGTTTCTTTTGCTTTGGGTTCTCAGGGCAAACCTGTTTCAAAACAAACTATTTCTAAGTGGATTGGTTTTTGTATTGCTTTCTGTTATTCCCATCATGGTAAGGAGATTCCAGCTGGGATTAGGCCTCATTCCACTAGGGCTACTGCCACTTCTACAGCTTTTTAAGGGGGTGGCTACTAAAGATATTTTGGAAGCAGCTACTTGGAGTTCAGTGCATACTTTCTCTAAGCATTACCACCTTCCACTTTACTCTAAATCTAGGGCTGGATTTGCCACTGCAATTTTACAGGGCATTTTGGCAGCCCCTAATGCTTTATAGTTTTGCCATCCTCCCTTACCTCTGCTTTGGGATTCTACCCATATGTAAGGACTGCAGCAATGTGAGATGAAGAACATAGTACAGTTTTGTACCTACCATAAATGTAGATGTTCGAAGATCCACATTGCTGCAGTCCAATTTACCCTCCCTCCTTCCCCTCTGTAGTTAGAAGTGGTGGTGTGGTTTGGGTTGTACATATTGTAAATATGGTTAGTGCATGGGTGGTTGGTTATTTTTTGCTGTTTTTTGGCTTTGGCCTTTCTTGTTAGGGCCTTCTGACATCTGGGGCAAGAAAAGACTGAGGATATGACGTCGGTCATGCGCTTTTGTACCCTGACGTCCTGATGTCAGTTTTAAGCGCCTTGACCGACGTCAGCCTAATACTTTGGTATTCGGGCCGACCGAGGACAGCGGACTACCCATATGTAAGGACTGCAGCAATGTGGATCTTCGAACATCTACATTTATGGTAGGTACAAAACTGTACTTTTCTAGTTGTCTGTTTTGTGCTAGATTTAACCAACGCACTATTAAGCGTCGGTACGATTTTGCATTAAGCTATTTTGGACAAAGATTTAATTATACAATGTCATCGGATAGCCATCCGACTACTGAAGTTCACAAAAAATGCAATGAAAAAGACAGGCAACCGAGGTCCAAAACCGACGACAAAGCTTCGCCTAAGCAAGTCGCCGGTTCTTAGTGAGGTGCTTTCGCAGCCCCTGATGCCTGCTACTTTAGAGTCGCAGGCCGCTACCGACTCCCACGTGGAGTCGGCCAGGCTGCTGGAAACTCAAGGTATTGGAGCCTCGGAGATTATTCCCTCAGATGGGTCTGGAGCCGCTGAGCAAGCATCGACTTCTGAGGGTGTATTCAGACCTAAACAGTTATATATTAAACCGACTTCAAAGGCAAAGACTAAAACACCTTTAAAGGCAAAGAAGCAAGTTCACCAGCCACATGGACAGGCCTCCATGCCCAAAAAACAGATGCTCAAAATGGCCGAAGACTTAATTACCTTGATCAGGTGTTCCCATCCACCTCCTGATAAGAGGCCTAGGCAAGAGACAGACTATGAATCTTTAGATCAGGTTTGCATTTCTTCTGATTAGGAATATTCTCTCCCCCCCCTGAAGATTCTGATGCTGAAGAATCAATTCCTTCAGCTTCTCCTCCTGAGGACTACTCTTTTGGGGAAACCTTGCATACCATGAGGGAGCACTTCTACTGGGAGAGCCAAGATTTTTCAGAATCTAATAAGAGGCTCAGAGACTTCCTTTTACTACCTCAACACAGGCCTCTAGCTATTCCACCTGTGTTAGACATTGTAGATGATGTGTTCTCAGAGTCTAGTCTGACCCCTGACTCTTTACATCCAGCTCCTGTTAAGCCGGACAGATACTACAGGGTCCCTGACTCTCATAAATTCCTTTTCAAAAACCCTACTGCAGACTCAGAAACTATTTCTCATGGTCCCAAAGGGGTCAAGGCTTCCACTGCAAAAAACCCTACCCCCTCTGACAGGGATTCTAGGGCACTGTATAGATGGGGAAAAAAGATTTACACATCTGCTACCTTAGCGATAAGGGCCTTAAATTGCCAGTTTCATATGCTCAAATATCAGCAATAAATCATGACACTGCTTAAACAGAAAATGATGGTAAATTCTGAATGTGCAGAAAACAAAGAAATGTAGGATTTACTGCATGCAGCTGAACAAGTTGGAAAGCATACTTTGCAATGTGGTTTTGATTCTCTGGAGGCCTCCTGCAGGGCCGCTGTTATGGGTTCTGTCATTAGGAGGCATGCTTGGTTAAAGGAACAAAATCTGTCTGATCATGTTAAAGCAAAAATATTAGATGCTCCTTTACAACATGATACCTTGTTTGGTGTTAAGGCAGAAGAGGTGTTAAAAGAAAATGGAGGACAAAGCTAAATCTATGCAAACGGTCAAGGATTTCTTACAGGTACAGCCACCTAGATTTAGCAGACACTGGCCTACAAAGAATTGGTCCTTTCCAGTCTCAGACAGACCTCAAAGGGGCAGATCCAGACGCCCTAGAGGCAGATCACAGCCGCAAGGATCCTACAGATCTAAGCAGTGGAGTGCTTCTACCTCCAAAGGTGGAGAAGACAAATCACAATCATACAGGAAACAGTCCCAATGACTTACCCTTGCCTGCACCAAGCACTTATCTTCTGACAGCACCCCTACGGGGAAAACTAGCACTTATTTCTCAAAATTGGCACATTATAACCCAGGACAAATGGGTTCTAGACATAGTGTCACAAGGCTACAAGTTTCACTTCCATACCCTGCCAAGGGCAAACGATTGGCCAGACCTGCCAAAAAATCAATGGGCAGAGGCTCAAAAACAAGTCACAGCTCTCATGGACATGAGGGCTATTCAAGAAGTGCCACAGCAAGAACAGGGACAAGGATTTTACTCAAGACTGTTCCTGGTACCCAGAAAGGACAAAGCATGGAGACCAGTACTGGACCTTTCTATTCTAAACATTTTCCTGGATATACCAAAATTCAAGATGTTGACCTTGCAGCAGCTTCTGCCCATGCTGGGCAGCAAGGCTTGGCTCATGACTTTAGACCTAAAAGAGGCATACCTGCATGTCCCAGTCAGACAATCATGCAGAAGATACCTCAGATTCAAGGCTGGCTCAAAGCATTACCAATTCTCTGCACTGCCCTTTGGCTTATCTATTGCGCCCAGGGTCTTCACAAAGTGCCTGGCAACAGTAATTGCTTACTGCAGACAAAGAGGAATACAAATATATACTTACTTGGAAGACTGCCTCGTACAAGCAGAGAACAAGGACATTCTACTACAGCATCTGACGTTTGTGAAAAGACTTTTAACATGCCTAGGGTACACAGTCAACGAAAATAAATCAAAACTAGTACCCTCTCAAGAGATTATTCCTGGGTGCAAGCATAAATACAACTGCCCAGATGGCTTATCTCACTCCAGACAAACAAAGGCAACTGACTACCTATTTCAAGGAAATGGCAACAAAGGCCCAGTTATCTGCAAGAAAAATTCTGCAGGCTTTGGGCTTCATGGCATCCTGCATCTTAGTAATTCCATATGCAAGACTGCATATGAGGAAAATTCAATGGTACCTAAAAAGTGTCTGGACACATCATTGCTACAGCCCGGAAACAATGATTACTCTCATTCCCTGCCTGCAACAGGAGTTTCAATGGTGGGCAAAGGCTTGTCACCAAAACAAGGGACAGCCATTCTCACTACACCCAGCCAGGCTGAGCCTAACGACGGATGCATCAGATTATGCCTGGGGGGGGCACACATGGCAGGAAGAGGCATTCAGGGCACCTGGTCCACAAACCAAAAGCATCTACATATCAATCAAAAAGAGATGCTAGCTGTTCAAAATGCCCTGACAGCCTTCAAGGACCTACTTCATCTGGGACAACTACTGATAAAGACAGACAACACCACGGTTATGTGGTACATAAACAAGCAGGGGTGCACTCATTCTTACCCCCTTTGCAGACTAGCCATGGCTGTATGGGACACAGCATTGACTTACCAAGTTCATCTACAGGCACAATTCCTGCCAGGAAAGGAAAATACTCTGGCAGACAAACTAAGCAGAAACCTCATGGATCCCCACGAGTGGCACCTGGATCCACAAGTCTTCAGCATGATAACAAAGAAATGGGGACGCCCGGACATAGATCTATTTGCCTCCCCTCACAACAATCAACTAAAAAGATTCTGCACAAGGACTTATCACAGACAAGCTTGGAAAGTGGACGCCTTATCTTTCAACTGGACAAACCTATCAGTATATGCCTTTCCTCCACTGCCTCTCCTCCCCAAGGTACTCCTGAAGGTCAGACAGGAGAAACCAAAAATGATTCTGATTGCCTCAGACTGGCCACGCCAGTACTGGTGTCCGAGCTTAAGGAACTTTTCCCAATGCCCAGCCTGGACCGTACCTCAAATACCTCGTCTACTGCCCCAGCAAAACAGTCAGATTCTGCACAGCCAACTCAGGACCCTAAACCTGGCAGCATGGCAGTTAATGTAGCCATACAAACCACACCTCTCAGTAAAGCTGTGATGGATGTCATTTTGGAAGCCAGAAGGCCTAGTACTAGAAAATCCTATGCTGGAAAACGGAAGAGATTTTGTGCTTGGAACCAAGCTCAAGGAACTGACACAGCTGTACCAAATATTCCTCAGATTTTGCAATACTTAACTGAGATGCTGGACAAAGGCCTATTTTTTTCATCAATTAAAATTCATGCCTCTGCCATTTCGGCTCATTACCATACAGAGCCACCACTCTTTTCTCATCCTTTAAGGCAGTACCTCAGAGGAGCCAAAAACTTAAGGCCTCCAAGGAGAACGCCAATACTTGCATGAGACCTCAATTATGTCTTGGAAAAACTCACCTTACCTCCTTTTGAGCCAGCGACTACTGCGGATATAAAGTACTTATCTTGGAAAACAGCTCTGCTCCTAGCAATAACTTCTGCAAGATGAGTTTCAGAGCTACAGGCTCTCATGGCTGTGGAACCCTTTATCATTTTTTATCCAGACAGGGTCTGTCTGAGAACAAACCCTACATTTATGCCTAAGGTGGTATCCAGTGTAGCCCTTAACCAAACTATTCATTTGCCAACTTTTTATCCAAATCCACAGAACAAGGAGAAAATTCTGCATTCTTTGAACGTACACAGACAACTTAGATTCTACTTGGACAAAACTAAAGTTTTCAGAAAGAACAATTACTAGTGGCATATGCCACAGCATCACAAGGAAAGGCGATCTCCAAGCAGACTATTTCAAAGTGGATAGGTCGCTGCATTCGTTTCTGCTACTCACAGCATGGCAAACCAGTGCCTAAGGGCATTAGGCCACATTCAACCATAGCTGCAGCCACTTCTGCAGTCTTTCTCAGGGGAGTACCAACCAAAGACATTTTAGAGGCTGCTACCTGGAGTTCAGTGCATACCTTTAAAAAACATTGCAATCTGCCTCTTTACTCTAAATCCAGGGGAGGCTTTGCCACTGCAGTTCTGCAGGGCCTCATAGCTGCTGCTAATGCTGTTTAGCTCCAGCCCCCCAACCCTATGGGACTCAACCCAAATGTAATGACTGCAACAGTGAAACACGAAGAACATAGTGCAGTTCTGTACACTTACCATAAATGTAGATGTTCGAGTGTATTCACTGTTGCAGTCCATGTTACCCACCTGCCATCCCCCTTTTATTTTTTTTGAACTTATCTTTACTTCTCTAATCTATACAACTTAGGTGGTGTATTTTCTTATAGATGAAGGTAAGGCTTAATTTGGTGCATGTATGTTTTATTTACATATTTTTAGCCTACCTTTTTGGGGGCACCTGACATCTGGGGCAAGAAAAACTGAAGAAAATGGTGTCGGCTGCACCTTTTATACCCCTGACGGCCTGACGTCAGGGAAGAGGTGACAGCAACCGACGCAGGACCAAGACTTTGGAATTCAGGCCGACTGAGGGCAACCTGCCAGCAGGATAACCCAAATGTAATGACTGCAACAGTGAATACACTCGAACATCTACATTTATGGTAAGTGTACACAACTGTACTTTATGCCTCCTAGCATGGATGGTGGATGCCTTGACCTTTCTCTGGAACTCCCACTTTGTGTACACCTTCCCTTCTCTGCCCCTTATTCCCAAGGTACTGATCAAAATAAGGGAAGAGAGACCAAAGGCCATCGTCATTGCTCCAGACATCATTGGTACCCGTTACTGCGCAGCCTGACCTTACAGCCCCCCAAGCAGCTTCCCCTGATCTCAGACCTCTTGACTCAGGGGAGGGGGAAGATACTGCACCCAGACTTAGACTCTCAATCTTTCAACATGGCTTATACCTTAAATGCTAACAAGGGAGTCCCTATTAAGCAAACAGGTCTTAGACATCATCACAAAGGCTAGAAGGCAAAGCACCAGAAAATCATACGCAGGAAAATGGAAAAGATTCTGCTACTGGTGCCAGTCCAGAGGGGGCCAGTTCCTCCCGTCCTTCCATCCCCCTTATCTTGGATTACCAGCCGAGTTACTCAATAGTCGCCTCTCTTTCTCCTATATTAAAATCCATGTCTCAGCCCCTTACAATTCAGGCCCACCCCTCTTCTCTCATCCTTTGATTAAACAATTCCTCAGAAGGGCTTCTAATATCAGACCTCCCACAAGCCTCCCACGCCACCCTGGGATCTGAATTATTTTCTAGAAAAACTAACCTTACTTCATTTCGAACCTGCTGCTTCTACAGAATTGAAATACCTCACCTGAAAAACTGACTTCCTACTAGCTGTCACCTCAGCCAGAAAGGTATCAAAGTTCCTGGCTCAAATGGCTGTTGAGCCCTTTATCATTTTTCCATGCAGACAGGGTCTCCCTGAGGACTAGCCACTCCTTTATGCCCAAGGTGATATCTGATGTGACCCTCAAGCTGGCCATACCACCTACCCACCTTCTTTCCAAACCCTCAAAACAAGGGGGAAAGGATTCTGCACTCGCTAAACGTGCACAGGTAACTCGGATGCTATCTGGACCGTACTAAAGCTTTCAGAAAAACAGACCAACTTCTTGTCAGAGTTGCCACTGGGGCAGAGGGGAAGCCCATTTCCAAATGGATATCGCACTGTATCCATTTTTGCTACAGACTACATGGGAGCCCCCCCCTGCCCCAAGTATATTTGTACCAATTCAAATAAAGCAGCCTCCACTTCCACAGCCTTCCTCAGAGAAGTCCCCACCAGGGACATCTTGAAAGCTGCCACCTGGACCTCTGTCCATACCTTTACAAAGCATTACCACCTACCTCTTTTTTCTAAGTCTAGGGCAGGGTTTGCCACTGTAGTGCTGCAGGGCCTGCTGACCCATGCCTAGGACTCTAACCTTTCCTTCCACCTTTCTCCTCAGCTTTAGGAATCCTCCCACAGGCGATGACTGCAACAGTGAAACACGAAGAACATGGTACAATTGTGTACACTTAACATAAATGTAGATGTTGGAGTGTATTCACTACTGTTGCAGTCCTGGTTTCCCTTCCTCCATCCCCCATATAGCATCTTCCCACGGTGGCTTTTGGCCACCAGGACCACTTTTCCTAACTTCCTTGTGCTTCTGACGGGTTAGGGCAAGAAAAACTGATGTAATGACATCGGCTGCCTTGCTTTATAGCACTGACGACTTGATGTCAGACTACAGGAGACTGCAGCCGCTGCAAAAAACATTGACTCTGGTATTCGGGCTGGCCAAGGGCTACCACAACAGGGATAACCCACAGGTGATGACTGCAACAGTGAATGCACTCAAACATCTACATTTATGGTAAGTGTACACAACTGTACTTTATTACCCTCTTCTTAAGATGGCACCCATCTTCTCTACCTGCACTAAGACTTTTTCCATCACCTTCCTTCCTTCAATTTCCTACATCAGACATACGGGGAGGTCCCATTGCTGTCACTGTGGTAAGACTGCTGACACTGCTGTACCCACCCCACCTCACCCCACCCCATCCCACCCTGACTGCCGTGAGCTCAGTCCTTCATCCTTACCTTTCAGTCTTTGACCAGAGGGCTGTTACCAGTCCTTTTGTGCCCCTTAAAAATGCTGCTTTTCTTCATTTGGGGTAACTACTACACTAACAACCTTTTCACTTAAGTATTGTAATCATTTAACATCTTCTGTATCTCAAATTCTCCATAGATGATGGAGAAAGAAAAGCATGCTAGGCAGGAGTACATCCCTCTCCTTCCCTTAATAGGAAGAAAAGGTGAAAGACTTGGGCTGTGCATCCTCCTCGAGTGTAAGGATTACTTCTGGTAACCCCAATCCCTCTGTATCCCCAACTACCCTTCTGTGATTATATTTGTGGACACTGATAAATTGGTGTGCCAAAAACATTTATCTGAAGCAGAGCCTTAAGCTCAGAGACAATAGTGTCAGTAAGGTGCCTTTGTAGCACTTGTATCTAATCAGTGGTACCTGTAGCCAACTACTGGTCTTTTGAGGCCTGTGGTGTGACCTGTCTGGAGGCTGTCACACCCTCAGCTGCTATGTCCTTATGAGCCAGAACCTCATTGCCATTGGTCTGCTCTGGGACCTTCTTGCAGGCCTCAGGATCTAGTACCCATGATTGTCATCTAGGGGGGGTGCAGCACCCCCATGCTGTTTGTACAGGAGAAGGTTGAATGAGACTTTGAGGTCTCCGGTATCTACCTGCATACTGAGCCCTTGAAGGCACATCTCACTCTTAAGCATGGGCCTAAGAATTCTTAAGCCTAAATGGGCATTGGTCAGCTTGTTTCACTCTGGGATTAGTACCCCCCCTCCCCATTCAGATCTCTTCAAGTTGTCTTAGGATTTCATAGATTTGTGACAGCCCAGGTAGGCAGCACCTGGGAAGACTCTTCTACAGGTATCCCATGCTAAAGGTGAATGATGCTTCCACACCAGAGGAACTTGAATACCTCAAACTCTGGGGAGGAAGAGCAGGCTTATGTTACCCATATGTCTCCACTCTCAACTTCAGTCTGAATTTGAGGACAGACTATCGTCCCCTCACCACCTGAGGATGTTTCATTTGGTAGTACCAGTCAATGGATGAAGGGGGCTTCAAATGGGAAGTTTGAGTTTTCTCAGGTGCAGAGTAGTTGTAAATGATTTCTTGGACTGCCAACACCAAAACTTCTCATCGTTCCTATGGTTCTAGAAGCCCTGTATCGTGCATTTCACAGTGACCCTTTGCAGCCTGACTCCCAGTTCCCTGCTCCTAGGAAGCCAGACTGCTTTTATAAGGGTCGTGATTACAACAAACAGCTGTATAATAGCTCAGTTGTTGGTCCAGTAGTGTTGTCCATAGTTTCCAGCAAGGAATCTTAATACCACTGTTTCCAAGAACCCCCATTGCCAATGACAGAGTAGAATACATGATCATTTGGAGGGAAAAGCCCTACAGCTCAGCTGCCCTGGATCTTGGGGGTCCTCAGCTAGCAGTCTAACTTGTTAAAAGTTCCAGGAATCTCCTCGTCTGGTTTTGACAAAAGCCTGAAAAGGGAAATGGTTGAATTATGAAACCTCAGGGACCAGGATACCAGGCACAACATTAAATATGGATATAGTGTGGTTGATGTAGCCTCCAGGGCTGCTACTATAGGGTCAGTGGTTTGGAGACATGCCTGTCTTAGGATTTATTCCTGTTACAGGGTCAGTGGTTCAGAGATATGCCTGTCTTCGTATTCATTCCTGCTTATAGGGTCAGTGGTTAGGAGACATGCCTGTCTTAGGATTTATTCCTGTTTCAGGGTCAGGGGTTTGGAGACATGCCTGTCTTAGGATTCATTCTGTGCCATGTGAAAGCAGAGCTGTTTGATGTGAGACTGAATAGGGCATTTCTTTGCCACACATCCGAAAATGTTAAAGAAGCTGGAAGAAAAGGGAGCATATGCAGTTGCTTCTTTCCATTCCCTAGCTCTTAAGTTACTGAAGTAATGACTGGCCCTTCAGCCCTAATCTACAAAAGCGTGAGAGAGGATGATAAAAAAGAAGTGTCAGGCTGACCAGGCAAGAAAAGCCTAGAGAAGGTTAGGGTCGTGACAGACAAAAGGAGAGCTATGATTCTGTAAAGCTCATCCCGTTACCTTCCCCCATAACTCCCCTCCCACTCCTTTCTCTGCCCCTTCCTGCTCATTCTCAGTTCCCTCAAGGATAGGAGACAGACTGGCTTTTTTTCTTCACAAAGTAGTGGGAGACCATGAAGCATAGCAGCCATTGCCTGCAAATTGTAAATTAGTTATAAGTTATATTTTAGAAGAAGCCAAGATTTCTAGGCATTTCTGCCCATTCATCTCCTACCTCCACAGAAAAGCGCACTGTACCTAAGAGTCATAGAAAAAGTTCCAGGAAAAGGGAGTTATATTCTTCAAACTGTTTCCAAACTCTGACCATTTCTTTTCCCAAGTAAAGAAAGAACTTTGAGGCCCATTGTGGACCTCTCCAAACCAGACAAAATTCTAAGAGTCCCAAAGTTCAAAATGCTGCCTTCCATAATAACCTTGGATGTAAAGGACACCAGTCTGCACATTCTAAAGCCAAAATAAATGAGGAGTTTATCAGATTCGGCGCAGTTTTTACCCTTTACCAGTTGACCTCTGCTCATTGGCTTCTCTGCTGCACCCAAGGTGTTTGGAAGGTGCCTGGATCCACAAGTTGCATTTTACAAGAGAGTATTTATTCATATGTGGACCATTGTCTCATGCAGGCCATGTCCCTGAAGGAGATTCAGGATGATGTTTGCAGTTCCCTGGGAATATGTTTAAATTCTCCAAAGGCTTACTTTTCTCCCACAGGGTGAGTTTTATTTTGAGAGACATTTGGGTTTAATGGACTTTTAAATTTAGTATATATTCATTTATTGTTTTTTGTTTACTGGGAAAGTCCAACAGGGCACATTTTTCAGAGGAAGCCTGGGAAGAAAAGCGCCACATAAAATAAAGTACATATTTGTAATGAACAATACAGTAAACATTTTAGGATGAGGTGTAGTTTCTGGACAAAAAAGCACAGGCATTTTCTCTCTCATTATGCCTGGCTAGTAAAATTTGGCTTTTTCACTTGTTTTAGTTTTTTCCACTACCAGGTGACTTCCCCCGACACATGATTAACTATGCTACTTTCATTTCTAGTGTCCTGTAAGGTTTTGGCACTTGTAATTGATACAGAATTTCCCATGTCCTTACTTTCATAGTAAAAAGTCATCCATCTTCTCAAAATTAGGGATAAGATGTAATGTGATCATCCTGTTCGCTGTCTTTCTCTACAACCTTAGTTGTGTTCATTCTTGTCCTACTTAAGGTATTATCTCCCCGTTGTATTTTTTAAAGTTTAGTTACTGGGCTTACAGATTAGCCACATAATGGTTGCAGTCTTCACTCGGTTGTCCTGTTTCCCAGAAATACTGGCATTATTTTTTTTTCTTTATCTTCCCCTACAAAGTTTATTTTTGACAAAAATCATCTTCTGCCTTACTTTCCCTGCAGTGTCTGTACAAGTTTTTTTTTTTCTTTTAGGTTGCTCTCCATCTGCATAATGTAAGTGGACACCACCATCCCTTTTTCCTTTTCTGTGTCGTCTACTTCCTGCAGATGGTGTATCAGAACAAAATTTATGTTCAGTTTTAGTTTTTCTTTACTTCATACTTCTGTTTCTTTGCTCAAGAATTGTGGACAAAGCCAAAAAGTAACAGACCAAAATCCACACAATCTTTGTTTATAAGCTGTGCATTATAGAAGGACTTTCTTATTACAGTGGGCACATGTTGGTTAAAAGTTAGGTCAGTGTCCACATAAGTTCCCCAATTCCCAAACATCTGGTTCATCTCTTAGGAGTGTATTGTTGATGTGGTAGTTCCCTGGGGTAGATGACTTCCCAGAGGATACGCTAAAGCATTTTTAACATTTAGTTTCAGTCCATCATTTTGGTACCAGTTAGTTGTTTGGGATATAACTTCCTGCAAGATGACCAAGTCATTTGGGGATTCAGTGACTGTTCCTGGTTTGTAGTCATCTGCAAACTTAGTCAGCTAGACCCCTTTGGTATTGGTTTTTACTTCAGAAAAACAGGTGCTAAATGAGAGGTCCCAGCACAGAAACCTGGAGGAATCCATGGTGAATGGTCTGTTTGTGGAGGTTCCAGCATCCTGTCTGTGAGACAGATGGCAGTTCCCAGTTTATTTAGCTTTTATACTATGCCTGAGTGGGAAATTGCATCAAAAGCTTTGGCCAGGTCAAAGTATGCAGTGTGTACTGTTTTGCCTTCATCCATTACATTGGTGACCTTTTCAAAGTTATACACCAGGTTGAGTAAGCATGACCTGCCCCTGATGAATCCAAACTGAGACAGATCCAGTGTTAAGAGGTTCCCTTTGTCCTGACTGATGAATTCTATGTGTCTTTCTGTGGTTTTGCATATTGATTAATTCTAGAAGTCTTTACATGGTTTTGCATATTGATTAATTCTATAAGTCTTTACGTGGTTTTGCATATGAGGCTGGTTAGACTTATGGGCCATCTTTTTGAAGTAGGTTCATAGGTAAGTACTAGGCTATCTGCCCAAGGGCATTTATAAGCCTAGCCAGAATGTGCTGGCTTTCTCCACCCCCTTAGATTAGTTCCCTGTGTCTCTGTCCAGCAGAGCCATTAGTTCCCTCCGCCACTGTCCAGCAGAGCCACTGCAGTGATCCCCAGGCTAAATGTTCTGTTTCCCATCCACCCGTCAAGGTTTCTCTTGAAGAATGGTAGTGAGGGGCTCTGCCTGATGTATATTGGAATCCTGTTCCACAGCATGGGGAGTCTCTGGGACAGGAATCTATCCCTCCAGAATGTCCTATTTATCGTTGTGGTGAGGTTTATATCTCTAGAGCGTGTGGCTCTCCGGGATTTGTTTTTTTTTTTTTTTTAGGTGGAGCATGTCCATCAATTCTGGGTTGGACATGGCCTTGTATGTCAGGCAGAGATCACCTCTGAGTAAGCAGTATGCAACCGAGTACAGCTGGAGTTTCTTGAATCAGGCTGCATATGGCATCTGTTTGAGGCCGATAATCCTCTTGGTGAGGTACTTTTGTCGTCTTTCCAGCTGTTGCAGGTGTCTTGTAAGGTACATCCCAAATGGGGTGTTGTATTCTATGATGGGTCTAATGAGTGATTTGTAGAGTGGCACAATAATCTTAACCTCTTTTGTTCTAGATGCAAACCCTTTTGTGATTAGGTGGGCTACATAGAAGGATTTTCTAACCACCTTGGTAATATGATTATTAAAGGAGAGCTTACTATCTACTTGGGACCCCAGATCCCTTATTACATTTTCTGTATTTAGGGGGCTACCACCTACGTGGTAGTTCGTGGCTACTTTGTTTTTTTCCAAAGGGGATAACTATGCACTTTTTGGCATTTAGCTTGAGGCCATGATTTTGACACCAGATATCCATCTCAGTGAGACCCATCTGGAGGGTGTCTGTATCAGCCAGAGAATCAGTTATGGTCCCTAGTTTGCAGTCTTCTGCGAACTTGGTCAGCCATAGTCCTCCTATGCTTGCCTGTACTTCTGAGAAGTATATTCCGAACAGGAGGGGTCCTAGGACTGATCCCTGGGGACACCACTTGTAACCGGTTTAGAGGCGGACGTTGAGCCTGCAACTCTCACCATGTGGGTTCTATCCATGAGCCAGTTGGCAACCCATCTCGTGACGTAGGGGTTTATGTTAAAGCTGGTGAGCTTGTCTATAATACTAGAATGGGGAATAGTGTCAAAAGCCTTTGCAAGGTCTGGGTAGGCTGTGTGGACCTCTTTTCCCTCGTGTAATGCCTTGGTAACTGTCTCAAAGAAGTCCACCAGGTTTAGGAGGCATGATCTGCCCTTAACAAAACCAAACTGGGTAGGGTCCAAGGTTTGGAGGTTCCCAATGTCTCTGTTAATGAGTTCCATGGTGATGCGTTCCATAGCCTTGCAGACCAGGCTAGTCAGGCTTATAGGGCAATAGTTCCCGGGGTCCTTTGTGGCTCCACCTTTATGGAGTGGGATAACTGTTGTGGTGCGCCACTCCGTGGGTACGTAGCCTGTAGAGAGACTTGAGTTTGAACAGTGTGTTTAGGTGAGGAGTTGGTTAATTTTGGAGCTCTTGTAAAACACAGCCTGGGACACCATCCAGTCCCATTGAAGCTGTGTTTTTGGCTTTGGATATGGCTGTTTTAACCTGTGTGTTGGTGATTGACTGGGCCCTACATTCTTCTGGTATGGATATGGGCCCTTTAGGGGGGTGAGAGGGGGTAAAGTTTGCACTAAACCTGTCTGCCAGAATGTTTACATTCTTCTGGTATGGATATGGGCCCTTTAGGGGGGTGAGAGGGGGTAAAGTTTGCACTAAACCTGTCTGCCAGAATGTTGGCATTATCAGTCTGTTCAGTGTATTTTGTGCCATTCTGCACTAACTCGGAGCAGATCTGAGAGTTTCCACTTAGGTTCTTGACATAGCTAAAGAATGCTTTGTGGTTATCTTTGGAGTCATTGGCAATTTTTCTTTCGAAACTAGCCTTGGATGATTTAATGAGGGATCGTAGTTTCTTGCTGATACTGATCAGGGATGTCTTTCCTTCTTGGGATTTTACTCTCTTCTGTACTAGTTTCCTCCTTCTATTGTATAGCTTGTTTATGGCAGGGGTCCACTAGACTGGTTCCCTTTTCTTGGAGGAGTGAGTCTTGGTTTTACTTGGGATAGTACGATCCATGCATTCCTGCAGATGCTCATAGAGTGCCTTTGTAAAGGTTTCAGCAGCTTGGACAGCATTGTCTTTTAGCATGGGGGCTGTGAACCTTTCCACTTACGTCTTAAGTAACGTGAAGTTTGCTTTTGAAAAGTTTTTCACGGTGGTTTCCTTGATTGGGGGTGGGGGCAGAATGTGGCTATCCAGAGTGATTAGTCTATGGTCTGATCTAACCAGCAAGGGGTTGACCTCTGGTGTGGAACACCGGTTGCCCATGGTGGTGATGACCAGGTCCAATATGTTGTTCCCTCTGGTGGGGGTGTTGACCAGTTGATCCAAGGCGTTCGAGTTTATAAATTCTAGGAAGCGTTGGGCAAGGGAGATAGTACTTGAGTAGTCCTCCCAGTTTATGTTTGGTAGGACTTTCATATTTCCCTGTGTCTCCAGAAATGCGGAATGGGGGTCCTGGGCCATGGTGGGTGATCTGTAGCAAGCTACAATTTGGATTGCAGTTTTGCCTGTTGTTAGTTGCACATGGATGATCTTTAATGCACTGTGCTGCGCCACTAACCTGGAGGTGTGGGTATCCTTGACGAATATGGATACACCCCCTCCTTTTGTGTTTCGGTCCTGGTTCTGTGGCCAGAAGCTATGGTATGAGTTATAGCCTAGTAGTGCTGGGGTGCTCTCAGGAGCCTTAAACCAGGTTTTTGTTACTGCACAGATGTCGATGTTCTCCATACTGAGGAGTGCCTCGAGTGTGTGCATTTTGAGGTTTAGACTTCTGGCGTTGAGTAGCATTGTCCTCAGTTTTTGGTTACTTGTGCTATTTATGGTGGTGGATTTGTCTTTTGAGCCTTTCCTAAAAAAGGCACTATGGGGGCGGCAAGAGCCTTGGCCAGTATTCAAAAGCCTAAGGGTGACAGGTGCAAGCCATCTCTTGTGAAGCAATGTGGCTTGTCGAGCATGTCATCCCAGGCGGACAGATACTGGATCCCCTTTGACACCAGAAACTTAGCCACTTGTTGAAATTGATCTTTTTTTATTTATACTGTGGCATCATTCTTGGTGAGGGCAGGATGCTACTCAGGGTCATACCGGCCTGGGCTACATGATCAGGGAGCTCTTCCATGTATCTTTTCATGTAGTCCAAGGAGGTATGTCTCAGGTAATTCACACCAACATGAACAATGACAGAGTCGTATTTGTACTTGTTCTAGAGTGACCTGAGTGCTTGTGTTATGTGGCGAATCCTGGCACCCGACAGGCAGCTAACTGTAACCTTCTCCAGCCTAGTTAGTGGGACATCAGTGTGCCTGACTATAGAGTCGCCTATTACTAGTGTGTTGGGTATGTTATTTTGCATTAAGGGCTGTGATTGCGTGGCACACTGATTATGTGAAGTACGTGTTTCATGGTTGGTGATGGGGTGTGGAGGTTGCTTGGATGTCTGCTTTGGAGGTCTCTGTTGCTTTTGCAGATTTTTATTTAGAGCCTTGGAGTATGTTTTCATGTATTCATGTGTGTTATATGCCGGTGTTGGTTTATTAGGTGTATGTGATACTGGTGGTGTGTTGCAAGTATTGCCCTTCTCCTCTTGACTGTCAGTTCCAGTCTTGGGTTGAGAGAGCTTTGCCTCCAGTTTGGCTGTATAATTGCATCTCTTGCATATATTAGTGTTTGGTGGTAGGAGGAGAGGGTTTACATGAGGCAATTGTAACATTGCCTCAAAATGCCCAGATTCACCAGTTGGACTGGAGAGTACACCGGAAACTGCCCTTTGGACATGCCTAAATAGGTTGAGTAAGCTGTTTTTCTGATTGGCTGGTGGGGACAAATAGAGAGCCTTGTTCTTCTGGACAGTATAGGGGGGGTCTAGTGCTAGGGTTAATTAGTGCTTGCTATGAGTTTTAAGCAAGTGCTTGACTGTGAAATGAATGGTTTGAGTGCTAAAGTTGAAGGTTTGTCTAGTTCCAAGGGAAAAATTGAAGAGTAGACTTTGTGGAGCTGAGAATAGGTTAACTCTAGCTAAACAGCGTTGCCCAGTGTGCAAAACCGCACAAATGTGTTTTTTATAGCAGGGAAGTGAAAGAGATAGAAATTAGCCCAAAATGGCTGATAAACTACTAACTTCTGGGCTGAAACCACTCCTCCAGGGACAGATAGGCTGCTCAAAGCTCCCCTCTATCACAGGTGAACAGAGAAGCTTCCTTCTATCCAGGTAAGGTATGGGCAACACAGAAACTTGTAACTCAGCTCTGGAATCAGCAATAACCTGAAAACTGGACTATACTAGTTCAGAAAGGCAGATGACAAGTGTATATATATATATATATATATATATATATATATATATATATATATATATATATATATATATATATATATATATATATATATATATATATATATACGTATATGTATATATATATATATATATATATATATATACACACACACACACACACACACACATATATATATATATATATATATATATATATATATACACACACACATATATATATATATATATATTTTTTTTTTTTTTTTTTTTTTTTTTTCCAGAAAATAGAGTAGATACAATCAAAACAACACTTTAAATGCACAGAAAAGGCTATCGCACTTTAGCGTGTAGCCTGCAACAGTTAAACAGGTTATTTAAACACAAAAATGACTTAATTAAGTGCAGGCAGCAAATAAGTACAATATGTAGCAATAACAAACTTTTTAAATCACAGATTCGCTACAAAAAACTGGCGTTTTAGGCGGAATTAGTTAAGACAGCAAGAAAAGCAGAACAATGATAATCACTCCAAAGTCTCTGTGTTCTGCTGTAGACTCTGCAGAACACCTGGAAGGCACTTGCTGAGTGGAATACAAGTGCAAAAACTGCGCAAATGCGTTTTTTATAGCAGGGAAGTGAAAGAGATAGAAATATGCCCAAAATGACCAATAAACTACTAACTTCTGGACTGAAACCACTCCTCCAGAGACAAATAGGCTGCTCAAAGCTCCCCTCTCTCACAGGTGAACAGAGAAACTTCCTTCTATCCAAGTAAGGTATGGGCAACACAGAAACTTGTAACACAGCCCTGGATTCAGCAGTGACCTGAAAACTGGACTATACTAGCTCAGAAAGGTGGGAAACAAGTATATATATATATATAAATATTTATTTTTCAGAAAAATAGAGCAGATACAACCAAACACTACTTTTCCCAATTAACCAGTTAAAAAGCTCAAAACTGAGCCCTGTTCCAGCGGTCTTCCATCAGACAAGTTCTAACTGCACAGTCCTGCCACTAGGGTACAGAGAAACCTTCTCCAAAAAAGATGGCCTGGATCAGTACACAATGTTATACAAACAAAGCTAGATCCAGCCGGCCTGAATCTAGTCTATGCTACAGCAAACAAGAAGTACCAATTTCAGAAAGAAACAGTTCAAGTAAGCATGCACAATAAGCCTTTAACCAGAAATTTCTAGCTCAAAAGGGCAGAATCTAGCCTCTCCTCCCACAAGAGTGCAGACCACAAACCTTCTTAATGTAAAATAACTCTCCTGAAGCCCAAGTGCTTCACCCAGAACTAATACACCTTTAGAATAACAGACAATGAGCCTTCAATCAGCAGTTCCCAACTTAGAAGGATGTACGCTACCTGTCCTGCCACAACAGTGCAGACCACAAACCTTCCTAATGTAAAATAACTGGTCTGAAGCCCAAGTGCTTCACCCAGAACTAATACACCTTTAGAATAACAGACACTGAGCCTTCAGTCAGCAGTTCCCAACTTAGAAGGATGTACGCTACCTGCCCTGCCACAACAGTGCAGACCACAAACCTTCTTAATGTAAAACAACTGTTTGAGGCCCAAGTGCTTAACCCAGAACTAATACACCTTTAGAATAACAGACACTGAGCCTTCAATCAGCAGTTCCCAACTTCGAAGGATGTAAGCTACCTGCCCTACCACAACAGTGCAGACCACAAACCTTCTTAATGTAAAGCAACTGGTTTGAAGCCCAAGTGCTTAAACCAAGGGCCTTAGAATAACAGTTACAATTTAATCAGGCTACTAACAAGCAGTAATAAAGGCAGCAGAATAAATTCAATTAAGTACTTTTAAGAAGAGCAAAGTAAGGTAATAAAGTAGGAAGAAACACAAATACAGTAAAGCAGATGAAGTGCTTTTTTTTTTTTTTTTTTTTTTTTTTTTTTGTGGAGAGGGAGGAAACAGAGCAGATTAAGATACTGTAGGGGAATGTCCTTCCCAAGTGCTCTCTCTGTACACAGCAGAGGAGATGGGACTGGTAGGAGTATCTGAAATCAAAATATGATCTCACTGTACTCAATTGAGTGAGCAAATGAGATGAGTCCAGGAGGAGTGTGCAAAAACAGATTTACAGCAGGAGCGGGGGCAATTCCAAAGCCAACAAGATTAACAGGAAACACGGAGGGGGGGTGGAGAACTGACTGCAGAGAGACGGAGACGCACAATATTTACTGACTCAAATCCTAAATAAGTGCTGAGAAAACTATACTTAAATCAGCTTGTGTCCAGTTGATATATGCAGACAAGTCTCAGTAGCCAGCAACTCCGATTAAAATGATTCATACAGTACACTTCCCAAACTTAGTTGCAATACTCAGTTATTCTAGCTGTAATCTTAATGAATTCTTTATGAACAGCTTCACTTTTCGTTTCTCACATTTTTACAATTTTCTTCAGCATTACTAGCACAGAACATGGTAAAGTGACCTTTTCCTCCACATTAGACATGTTAATTCTTTACTTGCTGTTTTTTTGTTTCACATTTGGCTTAGAAATCGACAGTTCAGGTTTAAATAATGGATGGAATTCAAAAAGGTAAGTCGGTGCTTTCCCCTCTCGATAACCATTTCCAGTTCAGAGACAGCCCCCATCATAGTGCTATACCACAATGGTAATGAGGCATTCTGAGAGTCAGCCTATGCTAATTAGGTATGTGCCATGATCCCCCCAGAAATGCCTGTGGTGTATGGTATTTATGTGGCTGTATTAAATTATCTTGGTTGGCTGTGTTAATGATCAGGGTCAGAATGGTTAATCCAGTATTTCCAATGATTGAAATCATGTTAATGACAAGTGCTGGGCAGTTTAGCTGCAGGCTGCATGTCAGTGGTGGAGGGGTGCATGTGTTTTATGTAAGTGTGTGGCTGCATGTCTGAGTGTATGCAGAAGGATGAGTAGGGGTTTACACTGAAAACCTTGAAACAGCATTGGTTGACCGGCATATGGTCGAATTTTAGTTTTCAAATTGGCAGAATGTCAAACCAAAATGTATGAACTACACTACAGCGAATGGGTAGTCTAATTCAAGTATTTGGGTGCGACACTGTGCAGAGAGATTGCAGTTCATTGAGGAACAGGGAATTAGCCCATTTCCTCACTATAGTGTGATCTCGGAGTTGGTATATTTAATGTGCAGGAGGTGTGGGGGGTGCAGGGGGAGTAGTAAATCCCCCCCCTGCAAAATATACCGTTGAGTTTAGAGTGCAACAGTACATTAATGTGCATGGCAGGAGGTGAGTAACATCACTTCCTGCTATGTCGAATACATCGAACCACAGTTGTCGATGTATTCATTTTCTCCTTTGTTTACTTTTTGGCATTCTGGATTCCGCATTCTAAATGGTCGACCAAAGCGGATTCGGAAATACTAGACATCAGTGATACTCTACATTGTGCTGTAAAGCTGCTTAAAGATTCAAACCCTGCACCATCAGCATTCACAAGTAACTCTAGCAGAGCTTTAGCCTTTGCACTACTACTGGTCACCAGGGACGCTCTTGGTCTTGAAGTTAATGTAAGGTGGGGGTGAAGTTTCAAACACTACACTCTTGGCACAGAAAGGAGCTTTGCAAGCCATAACATTAAACGTCTAAACTGTCGAGGGAGGGGGGTGCCTTTTGGTAGAGTGCATTGTTTACACTATAATTGCTTGAGTAAATTAACTTTTGTGACTTCAGCCTGTCACACTTCATAATGTGCCATAATTACTGTTGAGTTTTTGTTGATTCATTCTCTACATGTTTGAGATTATCAAGACGTATTGTTTTGAGTAAACCGTGCCTTAATTGTAACAGAGTTGTGTAATACTTGACTGTCAGTGCTGTTTTCCCTATTTTAATTTGGAGGGCTTGCACTTCATGGCTTGTGACTTTAGTGCGGGCAGTTAAGGTCATTCCAATTCATATTTTTTCTTTTTTATGATGTGTATTCCTAATTTGGTTATTTTTACTTTTAATTTGTTTTATTTTCTTTCTTTTTTATTATTTTAATTTGTTATGGATTTATTCTACCATATATGCAATTACACTAATGAATTTATATTTTTATTTAGGAACTAATTGAAAGGAGACGCAAAATGATGGAAGAATTCCGTGAATATCGTCAGCGTGCTCTGTCAGTCTTTATGGAACAGAAACCATATCGTCTGGACCTTCGAGGAGGTACATTTCTTGGGCTGTTTCTTGAGTCATAAGAGTAGTACACCAAGAAGGCTGGATGTCCCTGAGCAGTCTGTTTCTACTTTCTGTGCTCAGAGTTCATAAGTCTAATGAAAATAGTAACTTAAGGTGTAGCACTCATTAATACAAAACTGCCAAAGTATGTTTTCATTTAATAACCTTTAGTCTGTGCTGGAATGTAAATGTAGTACTCCAGCTTCTGCAGCAGCAGGTTTCTGCAGTTGTTTTTGTAAGTTCTTAAGGGGTTAGTAGGCTGCCTGCCCAAGATTTAAGCCTAGCCAAGCTTACCCGATATTTACCAAAATATTGCTAACTTGTGTCAATATCCCAGGAAATTTTATGGTTAAGATATATACATGTACACATTAAGCATTCACAGGCTGCCGCTGTTCATTAGGGACATGGGTACCAAACCAGGGGTAAATTTGCGATTTCCCATCCATTGGTCTAAGTTATGTTTGAATATGGTCACATGGATGGGAAGTCTGATCTCGATAAGAGGTAATCTTATATTTCCGTAACCCCCATTATTTCTGCTGCCGTAGGTCTTCAGTAATGGAAAGCCCTACAGACACGTGACATCCATGTTAGCTAATATATGTGCCTTGCAACATATTTAATGATTTTCATGCTTTTACAAAACATTTATTTCATTAAGTAGGGCTAAGGACAGCCTTACAAAGTGGAAAATAATATTTACATTTGCATACTTAACTTTTGTATCTTACTGGAGGTATGAACTACTTACAATAGGCATAAATTAAAAATGGTGTTCAGCTGTTAATGAGGAAGACTTATATTTACGTTAAGGTAAAGTAACGTGCACAGCAAAGTGTACACAGATGGGCAGGTTTGTTTATTTGGAACTGAATTTCCTGGATAATTTTGTTGTCTTACAGGTGTCGACACAGATGAGCTGGACAGTAATGTTGATGACTGGGAAGAGGAAACCATTGAATTTTTTGTCAGTGAAGAAATTATTCCCCTCAGAGATGGGGAGTAGTCCCCTACAGTGAAGGTAATCCAAGTGTGCTTGCTGATTTTGTGTCAGAATGTGGTATTTATACCTTTGCTATGAGTCCTCCCTTAAAAATCTCAAATTCCAGGTAACGGGCACATGTTCCATGTTAGTTATCGAGTGTGTGTTGGCTTTATTTACTGCTGGCCTCTTAAATATTAGTTGCTGTGGTACATATTGTGCCCTGGAGTTTTAGCTGCATCTCCATTTTTAATTAGTAGACTGTTGACTGAGGCTGCGGTGGTGCGGTGGTTAGCATTGTCGCCTCACAGCAAGAGGTTCTCCCATTCAATTTTCTGGTGGAGCGCCTTCTGTGTGGAGTCTGCATGTCCTCCCCATGGTCGAATGACATTAAAGACATGCAGGTAGGTGCGTGTGTGAATGGGTGTGCCTTCTTTGAAGGTTGGGGGTCAGGCTGGCAACAAGGCACCATAAAAATCCACTGCCAATCATTAGCGGACCGGAGTTCTGCTATGGCATCCCCAAACTGGGAAAAGCCAAAAGACAATTATAGACTGTTGACTGTATAAGTGAATGAATTTAGCAGTGTTTTGTACCAAGTAGCATGTTAGTATTAACTCATTAAAATTTTACTTTGTGTTTGACCTGCTTACATAATTTCTTAACTTGAGTGCTTTACATAGCATTTCACTTGCATTTTATTTTTCAGTTGATGTTTGTTTTTTTTGGGGGGGGGGGGGTTAAATTTTGTGGTGGACTTTACTTTCATGTCTTAGTTGTAGAACTTAACTACGTACACACATGGAGAATTGCACATGTATAGATAATACCTAGACTGTTGCCTTATTTTCTTAAATTTAATTAACGTTAGCAAAGAAAACCCAGTAGAATTAATCTTTCTTAATGGAGGATGATTATACTTTGCTACTAATGTTTCTAACATTTTCATTCTACTCTTGTGACAGAACTGAGGATGTTCTTCGTGTTTCACTGTTGCAGTCATTACATTTGGGTAATCTGCTGGCAGGTTGCCCTGATTAACAAAGTCTTGGATCCTGCGTTGGTTGCTGTCCCTTCCATGACGTCAGGTTGTCAGGGGTATAAAACATGCAGCCGACGCCATTAGATCAGTTTTTCTTGCCGCGCGGTGCCCAAAGCAGAAGCAGTTCGCAAGTGCCGGTCAGCTGATTCCTGAAATTTTTGTTTTCGCATTTCAGAACCAAAGTCTTTAACTAAAAAGCTAAGTACCCCGTTGGGGAAACTTTTTCTTGCTCCTTACCGATGTCAGTAAAAGTTAATAATTGCATTACTTGTGGGAAGCAAATACCTCATAAGGATTTTCATTTGTACTGTATTCCTTGCCTAGGCCCTGACCACAACGTACCTTGCTGTCGGTTTTGTGCTAAATTTAATCAACGCACTATTAAACGGTATATTTTTGCTTCTAAATTTATTTATTTATTTATTTTATTTATTTATTTAACATTTGTTGACCGGGAAAGTCCGACTAGGTTCCACAGATCCTGTTTTCAGCGGAGGCCCGGGGAGAAATGCTCCAGAGGGTGGCCTAATAGTTAAGGTGTTTGCCTTACAAACACAAGGTGTAGGATTTGAGTCTCACAAGGGATAATTGGCTAGGCTTAAAATGGCTCACAAGGGCAGTTAGCTTAGTACTAATCTATGAACCTATGAACCTATAAGAATGCTCCAAATATTTTGGTTCATGGTTTAATTATCCAGAAATGTCGTCGGTTAGCAATCCGACTACTGGAATACCTAAAAAATGCAAACAAAAAGACAGAGACAGGCTGTCGAGGTCCAAAACTGATGGCGGCGCTTCTCCTAAGCCAGTCGCCAGTTCGCCGGTACTCAGTGAGGTGCTTTCGTAGCCCCCGATACCCACTGCTTCTGATTCACAGGCCTCTTCTGAGACCCATTCAGAGTCCGGTATGCCACGAGATGCTTCAGTTATGAAACCTGCGGATGTCTCTACCTTAGGTGGGTCCAGATCCTCTGTGTAGGCGCAACGGCTTCTGAGGGTAGTTTTCAATACTACAGATTTGTATATTAGACCAACACCATCTTCAAAACTAAGGCCAAAATCTAAATCTATGTGTAAAAAACTGACGCCTGGGCCACATGTGCAGGTCCCTATGACTGAAAAACAAATGATCAAAATGGCTGAAGATTTAATTACTCTATCTGGGGTAGCCAACCCCCTCCTTCTAAGAGGCCTAGGCAAGACATTGATTATGAATCTTCTGAACAGGATTCTATTTCTTCTGACTCTTCTAATGAACAGGATTTGTCTATACTTACTTATGAGGACTCTGATGCAGAAGACTACATTCCTTCTGCTTCTCCCCCTGAGAATTTTTCTTTTGAGGAAACTTTACATACTTTAAGGGAACATTTCTACTGGGAAAGTCAGGATTTCTCTGAATCTAAAAAGAGACTTAGAGATTTTCTTCTTCTTCCACAGCATAGGCCTTTGGCTATACCTCCTGTTCTAGACATTGTTGATGATGTTTTTTCAGAATCTAGTATGGCTCCTGATTCTCTGCCTCCGGCTCCTTGTAAGCCAGGCAGAGATACTACAGGGTTCCTGACTCCCACAAATTCCTTTTCAGAAGTCCTGTTGCAGATCCTGAAACAATTACTCAGGGTCCCAAGGGCATTAAGGCCTCTACTGCTAAAAATCTTTCACCTTCTGATAGAGATTCCAGGGCGCTGGATAGATGGGGTAAGAAAGTTTACACTTCTGCAACCTTGGCAGTCAGGGCTTTAAACTGTCAATTTCTTATGCTTAAATATCAACAGCATATCATGGGACTGCTTAAACAGAAAATGATAATTTCTGACTGTGTGGAAAATAAAGATTTACAGGATTTATTGCATTCAGCTGAACAAGTTGGAAAACATACTTTGCAATGTGGTTTTGTTTCTTTGGAGGTCTCTTGCAGGGTTGCTATAACTGGGGTCTGTGCTAAGAAGGCATGCTTGGCTCAAAGAGCAAACTCTGCCTGATCATGTTAAAGCAAAATTGTTGGATGCTCCTTTACAACAGGACCATCTCTTTGGTAATAAGGCTGAAGAAGTTTTAAAAAAGATGGAAGATGAAGCTAAATCTATGCAAATTGTGAAAGATTTCTTACAAGTGCAACCGCCAAGATTTAGTAGGCACTGGCCTACTAAGAACTGGTCCTTTCCAGTTCCTTCGAGAGCCACTCAAGTCAAACCCAGACATTCCAAAGGCTCCAGGTTTCAGTCACAAGGGACTTTTAGAGCAAAACAATGGGGTGCCTCCACCTCCAAATCTGGAAACAACAAGGCACCTCCCTATGGTAAACCGTCTCAATGACTTCCCTTTACACTTACCAAGCACTTACCTTTTAGCCGCCCCTTTGGGGGGAAAACTGGCACTTCATGCAAGAAACTGGCAACTTATAACCCAGGACAAATGGGTTTTAAATATAGTATCCCAGGGATACAGATTTCATTTCCACACGTTGCCAATCCCAAACGGATGGCCAGACCTGCCCCCAAATCAGTGGGCAGAGGCTCAGAAACAAGTACTGTCCCTCATGAACATGGGGGCTATTCAACCAGTACCAGAAGAGGAAAAGGGACACGGTTTCTATTCAAGACTTTTCCAGGTAGCCAGAAAAGTCAAATCATGGCGTCCAGTTCTGGACTTATCTACTCTAAACACATTTCTGGACATTCCAAACTTCAAGATGCTGACTCTTCAGCAGTTACTTCCTATGCTAGGCAAAGATGCCTGGTTGGTAACTAGACTTAAAAGAGGCTTACCTGCATATCCCAGTCAGGGAATCTTGCAGAAGATTCCTCCACGTCAAAGCAGACTACTTGCATTACCAGTTCTCTGCACTGCCCTTTGGCTTATTTATTGTGCCCAGGGTCTTCACAAAGTGTCTGGCTCCAGGAATTGCATTTTGCAGGCAAAGAAATATTCAAATATATCCATACCTGGACGATTGTTTAATTCAGGCAAAAAACAAGGACATTCTTCTAAAACATCTGGCGTTTGTAAAAAAATGGTTCTAACTTGTCTAGAGTACACCATAAATGAAAAGAAATCACAACTGGTACCCTCGCAAAAAATTACATTCCTGGGTGCAAGCTTGAATACAACTGCCCAGATGGCTTACCTTGTGCCAGAAAAGCAAATTCATTTGGTAACGTACTTCAAATAGGTGGCCACAAAAACCCTGCTATCTGCAGGGCAAATTCTGCAAGCCCTGGGGTTCATGGCCTCCTGCATTCTTCTAATTCCATATGCAAGACTGCATATGAGGAAACTTTAGTGGTACTTAAAAAGTTTATGAAGTCAACATTGTCACAGCCTGGAAACAATCATTCCTATCATACCTTGCCTGCAACCTAGAGTTCCTATGGTGGGCAGAGGCCTGCCACCAAAACAAGGGACTGCCATTCACTCCACACCCTGCCGCCCAAACCCTAACTACAGACGGATCAGACTATACTTTGGGGGCTCATCTGGTAGGGAAGTGCATTCAGGGCAAATGGAGCCCAAATCAAATGCACCTTCATAGCAATCAGAAAGAGATGCTAGCTGTAAAGAATGCACTGACAGCCTTCAAGGACTACCTTCATCCAGAACAATTAATGATAAAGACAAGACAACACCACAGTTATGTGGTACATAAACAAGCATGGGGGTACACATTCCTACCCCCTTTGCAGACTAGTCATGGCGTTGTGGAACACGGCCTTGACCTACCAAATACAACTACAAGCTCAATTCCTGCCAGGAAAGCTGAATACTCTGGCAGACGAACTAAGCAGAAATCTCATGGACCCACACGAATGGAAACTGGAACCACAAATTTTCAACATGTTAACATGCACATGGGGGAGTCCAGACATAGATCTTTTTGCCTCACTTAGAACTATCAGTTGGACAAATTCTGCACAAGAACTCATCACAAAAAAAGCCTGGAAAGTGAATGCTCTATCATTCAGCTGGAAAAACCTATCAGTCTATGCTTTTCCCCCTCTGCCTCTGCTCTCCAAAGTTCTACTAAAAATCAGACAGGACAAACCAAAAATGATTCTGATTGCTCCAGACTGGCCTCGTCTGCACTGGTACCCACTCTTGTGCAACATGTCACACCTTCCACCATGGCACCTGCCTCAGACACCTTACTTACTGTCTCAGCAGAACAACCAAATTCTGCACACTCAGCTCCAAACTTTGAATCTTGCAGAGTGGCTAATCACCTAAATTCACCTTAGCATCCCTCAGCAAACCTGTGATGGATGTCATTTTGTAGGCTAGAAGGCCTAGTACTAGAAACTCTTATGCTGACAAATGGAAAAGATTCTGTGCCTGGAATCTATCACAAGGAATAAGCACAGCAATGCCCAATATTCCTCAGATTTTACAATACTTAACTGAGATGCTTCACGAGGGCCTGTCCTTTTCTTCCATAAAAATCCATGCCTCAGGCGTTTCAGCTCATTACAACACAGAACCTCCCTTCTTCTGTCATCCTCTGCTCTGCTAAAGCAGTATCTCAGAGGGGTCAAAAACTTAAGATCACCCAGGAGAGCTCCAACCCCTGCCTGGGACCTCAAATTTGTATTGGAAAAACCCACTGTCCCTCCTTTCGAGCCAGCTGCTACTGCAGACTTAAAAATTCTCTCCTGGAAAACAGCTTTCCTTTTAGCAGTCACGTCAACTAGAAGGATTTCTGAATTGCAGGCTGTTATGGCAGTGGAGTCTTTCATTATTTTTCATGCGGACAGGGTGGCTCTCAGGACCAATCCATCCTTCATGCCTAAGGTGGTATCCAGTGTGGCTCTCTTAATCAAACCATTCATTTGCCAACTTTCTTTCCCAATCCACAGAACATGGGGGAGCGGATTCTGCATTCATTGGATGTACATAGACAACTTAGATTTTACTTAAACAGGACAAAATCTCTAAGAAAATCTGAACTACTGGTGGCATTTGCTGCAGGGGCAGAGGGAAAGGCTATTTCAAAACAGACTATTTCCAAATGGATAAGCCATTGTATTCATTTCTGCTATATGCACCATGGTAAAACTATCCCCCAGGGGAGAAGATCTCATTCCACCAGGGCTGCATCATCTTCTACAGCCTTTCTCAGAGGTGTTCCTACCAGAGACATTCTAGAAGCTGCTACCTGGAGCTCAGTTCATACGTTCACCAAACATTACCATTTACCTTTCTTCTCTAAATCCAGAGCTGGCTTTGCCACTGCTGTCCTACAGGGCCTTTTAACTGGTCCTAATGCTGTATAAATCCATCCTCCCAACCATAGCTTTGGGAATATACCCAAATGTAATGACTGCAACAGTGAAACACGAAGAACATAGTTGTGTACATTTACCATAAATGTAGATGTTCGAGTGTATTCACTGTTGCAGTCCTGTTTACCATCCCTCCAACCCCCTGTTTTTCTCTTACTATACCTCTACTTTCCTTTACTATGCTTAAAAGCCTTTTTGGTATATTTACTTTAGTTTGGAGGTATATTTTTGTGTTTTTTTAAATTACTTAAATGTTTGGCTCCCCATTTGGGGGGGCACCTGACATCTGGGGCAAGAAAAACTGATGTAATGGCATCAGCTGCATGTTTTATACCCCTGACGTCATGGAGGAAGGGACAGCAACCGACACAGGACCCAAGACTTTGTTAATCAGGCCGACTGAGGGCAACCTGCGAGCAGATTACCCAAATGTAATGACTGCAACAGTGAATACACTCGAACATCAACATTTATAGTAAGTGTACACAACTGTACTTTACTTGGCTACATGGTTAGGACTGTAGTTTAACAGGATGGGCGTTAACTTCTTGTGCAGCCTTGTGTCAGTTGCTAACAGCATTCCATTATTTATTTGTTTGACTGGGTTAGTTCCACTAGGCTAGTAGCCGTGGTCAGTGGAGACCTGAGGTGGTATTTATACCACTAGGGGATATTTAGCTAGGTCATCGGGGAATCTCCTCTACTCTTTTTGATAGATGCCTTACAATCTTTTATATCCACCTGAGCTACCACCAGCTCAAGTAGGTGGAGCCTTGGTTTAATGTCTCATGTGAAGGACAGCGCACATAAGAGTGCAGCAGCCCTTTTATCCTGCACTGCAGGTGTCAGCATTCGATCTGCCTGGTGTGGGAAATGAACCCACAGCCTTCTGCACCAAAGGCGTTTGTGCTACCTGTTGCTCCACTGCCAGTGCTGCATGTAGGATCTGATGTTATCTATGTCACTGTTTTCACTCTTGGGTCCTAGGATCCGACATCAGATCCAAGCTGGCAAATTTTCAGACGGGTCATAGGCTCGAGTTCCTCCCACTGCCATAATCCATTGCTGCCCTCTAACCCCTCAGATCTTTTGCCGCTCGCTAGCCTCAGATGTGATTTTTGGGCTCAAGTCTTTTAGTAGGGATAAGTGCTTGATGTCCTCCTATTCTTCTTCTGCAGTATTCCTGACTTAAGGGAGTTGTCTTCCAAGGTGACGACCCGACATCGGCCAGTATACAAAGTGTTTTAATGCCTAAGATGTGCAGTATGTCTAATGTTGGCCGACAGCAGACATCGGCCATAAAAGAGACATACGCATGCATCACCCTCAGAACTTCTTTGCCGTCAGTCAGATCACCAGTCCCGTTCTGCTATCAGAATCACTATTCTTCGCATAAGATAAGTGCCCCATTGGGGTAACCTTTGATATTCTTCGTGTTTAACTGTTGCAGTCATTATATTTGGGTAATTTGCTGGCAGGTTGCCCTCAGTCGGCCTGAATATCAAAGTCTTGGGTCCTGCGTCGGTTGCTGTCTCCTCTTCCATGAAGTCATGTCGTCAGGGGTATAAAACATGCAGCCAACGCCATTTTCTTCAGTCTTTCTTGCCGCATGGTGCCCGAAGCAGAAGCAGTTCGCAAGTGCCGGTCGGCCGACTCCTGAAATTTTCGCATTTGAGTTTCAGAACCGAAGTCTTCAATTAAAGCTAAGAGCCCCGTTGAGGAAACTTTGTCTTGCTCCTTACTGATGTTAGTAAAAGTTAATAATTGCATTACTTGTGGGAAGCAAATACCTCATAAGGATTTTCATTTGTACTGTGTTCCTTGCCTAGGCCCAGATCATAACATGCCTTGCTGTCGGTTTTGTGCTAGATTTAACCAACGCACTATTAAGCATCTGTATATCTTTGCTTCAAAATATTTTGGAAACAGATTTAATTACCCTGAAATGTTGTCTGATAGCAATCCGACTACCGGAGTTCAGAAAAAAACACAAAGAAAAGGACAGAGACAGACCGTCAAGGTCTAAAACCAACGACGAAGCTTCTCCTAAGCCAGTCGCCGGTTCACCGGTACTCAGTGAGGTGTTTTCGCAGCCCCTGATACCCGCTATTTTCGAGTCACAGGCCTCCACCGAGACCCATGTGGTGTCCAGCATGCCGCGAGATTCTCAGAGTATTGTACCCGCGGATGTCTCTCCCTCGGATGGGTACAGAGCCGCTGAGCAGGCACCAGCTTCTGAGGGTGTTTTCAGGCTTCAGCATTTCTATATAAAATCAACGCCAGCTTCAAAGACAAAAGCAGCTTCTAAGGCTAAAAAACTATGCATGAGCCACGTGCTCAGGCCTCTATGCCTAAAAACAGATGATCAAATTGGCTGAAGACTTAATTACCTTAATCAGGGGTTCCCAACCCCCCCCCCCCCCGATAAGAGGTCTAGGCAAGACACTGATTATGAATCTTCAGATTCCTCTTCTGATCAGGAATTTTCTATACCACCCTATGAGGATTCAGATGCAGAGGAATCCATCCCATCTACATCTCCTCCTGAAGATTATTCTTTTGGAGAAACCTTGCATACATTAAGGGAACATTTTCATTGGGAGAGTCAGGATTTCTCAGAATCAAAAAAGAGGCTTAGGGATTTCCTTCTTCCTCAGCATAGGCCTTTGGCTATACCTCCTGTATTATACATTGTTGATGATGTGTTTTCGGACTCAAGCATGGCTCCAGATTCCCTACCTTCGGCTCCTAGTAAGCCAGACAGATATTGCAGGGTTCCTGACTCCCACCATTTTTTATTCAAAAATCCTGCTGCTGACCCTGAAGCTATTTCACAGGGTCCCAAAGGTGTAAAGGCCTCAACAGCTAAGAATCCTACCCCCTCTGATAGAGATTCCAGGGTGCTGGATAGATGGGGAAAGAAGGTTTATACATATGCAACCTTGGCAATTAGGGCCTTAAACTGCCAGTTCACATGCTTAAATATCAACAGCATGTTATGGGATTATTGAAACAGAAATGATGTTGATTTCTGAATGTGTGGAAAATAAAGAATTACAAGAATTATTGCATGCAGCAGAAAAGGTTGGAAAGCATACTTTGCAATGTGGTTTTGATTCCTTGGAGGACTCTTGCAGGGCTGCAATTACTGGATCTGTGATTAGAAGGCATGCCTGGCTCAAGGAGCAAAATCATGTTAAAGTTAAATTGTTGGATGCACCTTTACAGCATGGTACTCTGTTTGGTAATAAGGCAGAAGAGGTTTTAAAGAAAATGGAAGACAAAGCTAAATCTATGCAAACTGCAAAAGATTTCTTACAAGTGCAGCCACCAAGATTCAGTAGACACTGGCCTATAAAAAATTGGTCCTTTCCTGTGTCCGACAGAGCCTCGCGGGGCAAATCCAGGCGCTCAAATGTCTCTAGATACCAATAACAGGGTTCTTACAGGTCAAAGCAATGGGGTGCTTCTACCTCCAAATCTGGAGGAAACAAAGCACAACCCTACAGTAAACAGTCTCAATGATTTCCCTCTGCCATCACCAAGCACTTATCTTTTGGCAGCCCCCTTAGGGGGAAAATTAGCACTTCGTGCTCAAAATTGGCAGTTAATAACCCAGGACAAGTTGGTATTAAACATAGTATCCCAGGGATACAGATTTCATTTCCATACCTTGCCAATTCCAAACTGTTGGCCAGATCTGCCACAAAATCAATGGGCAGAGGCACAGAAAAGTTAAGTTCCTCATGGATATGGGGACTATTCAACCAGGACAGGAAAAGGGGCAAGGGTTTTACTCAAGACTGTTCCTGGTACCCAGAAAAGACAATGCCTGGCACCCAATACTGCATTTATCGATTTTTAACACATTCTTGGACATCCCAAAATTCAAAATGCTGACTTTGCAACAGCTTCTGCCCATGCTGGGCAAGAACGCTTGGTTAGTGACTCTAGACTTAAAAGAGGCATACCTGCATATCCCAATAAGGGAGTCATGCAGAAGATACCTCCGCTTCAAGGCTGGTTTTATGCATTACCAATTCTCTGCACTGCCCTTTGGCTTATCTACTGCGCCCAGGGTCTTTACAAAGTGCCTGGCACCAGTAATTGCATTTTGCAGGCAAAGAAGCATACAAATCTATCCTTACTTGGACGACTGTCATTCAAGCAGAAAACAAGGACATTCTTCTTCAACATATGGCGTTTGTAAAAAGGCTTCTAACATGCCTAGGGTACTCAGTAAATGAAAAGAAATCACAGCTGGTACCCTCTCAAAAGATTACATTCCTGGATGCAAGCTTGAATACAACTGCCCAGATGGCTTACCTTACGCCAGACAAGCAAAGGCAACTGACTACTTCAAACAGATGGCAACAAAAACCCAGTTATCTGCAAGACAAATTCTGCAGGCTTTGGGGTTCATGGCATCCTGCATTCTACTAATTCCATATGCGAGACTGCATATGAGGAAACTACAATGGTATCTAAAAAGTTTATGGAGTCAGCATTGCCACAGTCTGGAAACAATGATTCCTCTCATTCCCTGCCTACAACAGGAGTTTCTTTGGTGGGCAGAGACATGTCACCAGAACAGGGGACAGTCTTTTACTCTACCCCCTGCCACCCAAACCCTAACTACAGATGCATCAGACTATGCTTGGGGGGCCCACCAGGCGGGGAGATGCATTCAGGGCATATGGAGCCCAAAACAAATGCATCTGCATATCATCCAGAAAGAGATGTTAGCTGTTCAGAATGCCCTGACAGCCTTCAAGGACTTGCTTCATCCAGGACATCTACTGATAAAGACGGACAACACCACAGTTATGTGGTACATAAGCAGTGGGGTACACATTCCTACCCCCTTTGCAGATTAGCCATGGCATTGTGGGATACAGCCTTGACTTACCAAGTACATCTTCAAGCTCAATTCCTGCCAGGAAAACAAAATACTCTGGCAGATGACCTAAGCAGAAATCTTATGGACCCTCACGAGTGGAAACTGGATCCACAAGTCTTCAGCATGATAACAGAGAAATGCGGGAGTCCAGACATAGATCTATTTGCCTCTCCTCAAAATTATCAACTGGACAAATTCTGCACAAGGAATTATCACAGATGAGCATGGAAAGTGGATGCCCTATCCTTCAGTTAGAAAAACCTAAACCTATCAGTCTACGTCTTTCCTCCTATGCCTCTTCTTCCCAAGGTCTTACTAAAGTTCAGACAGGAAAAACCAAAAATGATCCTAATTGCCCCGGACTGGCCTCGCCAGCACTGGTACCCAATTCTAAGGAATATGTCTCAACTCCCTCCTTGGTACTTGCCTCAAGTACCTCATCTACTGTCTCAGCAGAGCAATCAAATTCTGCGCAATCCACTCCAAACTCTGAACCTGGCAGCATGGCTGATCATGTAATTATTCAAACAACACCTCTCAGTAAATCTGTGATGGATGTCATTTTGGAAGCCAGAAGGCCTAGTACTAGAAAATCTTATGCTGATAAATGGAAGAGATATTGTGCTTGGACCCAAGCACAAGGGACGGACACAACAAAGCCAAATATTCCTCAGATTTTACAATACTTGACTGAGATGCTTGACAAGGGCCTATATTTTTCATCAATAAAAATCCATGCCTCTGCCATCTTGGCTCATTACAACACAGAGCCTCCCATCTTTTCTCATCCTCTGCTAAAACAGTATCTTAGAGGGGCCAAAAATTTAAGGCCTCCCAGAAGTTCACCAACTTCTGCATGGGACCTCAGTTTTGTGTTGGAAAAGCTCACCCTGCCTCCATTTGAACCAGCAGCTACTGCGGATATAAAGTTTTTATCTTGGAAAACAGCTTTCCTTCTGGCGATCACTTCAGCAAGAAGGGTTTCAGAACTACAGGCGTTCATGGCTGTGGAGCCTTTTATTACATTTTACCTGGACAGGGTGTCCCTCAGGACCAATCCTTCCTTTATGCCTAAGCTGGTATCCAGTGTGGCTCTTAACCAAACTATTCACCTGCCAACTTTTTACCCAAATCTGCAGAACAAGGGGGAGTGGATTCTACATTCCTTGGACGTACACAGACAACTAAGATTCTCCTTAAACAGGACCAAATCTCTAAGAAAGTCTGAGCAGCTACTGGTGGCATTTGCTGCAGGATTAAAGGGGAAGGCTATTTCAAAGCAGACTATTTCAAAATGGATAAGCCACTGCATTCGTTTCTGCTATTTGCATCATGGTAAACCGGCGCCTAAGGGTATCAGGTCACATTCCACCAGGGCTGCATCTACCTCAGCAGCCTTTCGCAGAGGGTTGCCAACCAAAGACATTCTAGAAGCTGCTACTTGGAGCTCTGTTCATACTTTTACATAGCATTATAATTTGCCTCTTCTTTAAGTCCAGGGCAGGCTTTGCCACTGCAGATGTTCATCGTGTTACACTGCTGCAGTCATTACACTTGGGTTATCCTGCCGTCAGGCGGTCCCGCAGTCGGCCCGAGTTCCAAAGTCTTGGTCCAGCGTCGGTTGCTGTCGCTTCCTCCCTGACGTCAGTGCGCCAGGGGTATATAAGAGGCATCCGATGCCATTTTCTTCATTCTTTCTTGCCGCACGGTGCCCGAAGTAAAACCAGTTTGCAAGTGCCGGTCGGCCGACTCCTGAGATTTTCGAAGTCGAATTTCAGATCCGAAGGCTTCAATAAAGCTAAATACCCCCTTGGGGAAACTTTTTTCTTGCCTCAGACCGATGTCAGAAAAAGTTAATAATTGTATTTCTTGTGGGAAGCAAATACCTCATAAGGACTTCCAGTCTTACTGTATTCCATGCCTAGGCCCTGATCACGACGTCACTAGTTGTCGGTTTTGTGCTAGATTTAACAAACGCACTATAAAACGACGTTTTGATTTTGCTTTGCACTACTTTGGCCGAAGGTTCAATTATACAATGCCGTCGGATCAACCGACGACCGCAATTCATAAAAAACGCAAAGTCAAGGATAAAGACAAGCGTCCGAGGTCCAAAACAGACGATGAAGCCTCTTCTAGGCCAGTCGCCGGTTCTCAGTGAGGCGCTTTCGCAGCCCCTGACACCCGCTACCTCAGAGCCACAGGCCGCCTCACACTCCCATGTGGAGACAACTAGGCCTCTGGAAATTCAAGGTATTGGGCCTATGGAAACTAATCCCTCAGATGGGTCCGGAGCCACTGAGCAGGCATCGGCTTCTGAGGGTGTTTTCAGACCTTGACAACTTACCATTAAAGCAACAGCCAAGACAAAAACACCATTAAAGACAAAGAAGCAAGTACAGCATTCTCCAGGACAGGCCTCCATGCCTAAGAAACAGATGCTCAAAATGGCCGAAGACCTCATTACTCTAATCAGGGGTTCCCATCCCCCTCCTGAGAAAAGGCCTAGGCAGGATACAGACTATGATTCCTCTGATCAGGTTTCCATTTCCTTTGATTCCTCTTCAGAACAGGGATTCTCTCTACCCCCCTATGAGGACTCTGATGCTGAAGAATCTATCCCTTCAGCCTCTCCTCCTGAGGATTACTCTTTTGTGGGGAAACTTTACATACCATGACGGAGCATTTCCATTGGGAAAGTCAGGATTATTCAGAATCCAAGAAAAGGCTCGGGGACTTCATTTTATTGCCTCAGCACAGGCCCCTTGCTATTCTGCCTGTGTTAGATATTGTGGATGATGTGTTCTCTGAATCCAGCTTATCTCCTGATTCTTTGCCCCCTGCTCCAGCCAAGCCAGATGAGTATTAGAGTCCCTGACTCTCACAAGTTTCTTTATAAAAACCCTTCTGCTGACCCAGAAACCATTTCCCAGGGTTCCAAAGGGGTTAAGGATTCTATTGCAAAAAATCCAGTCCCCTCTGACAGAGATTCTAGAGCATTGGATAGATGGAGGAAGAAAGTTTACACTTCTGCAACTTTAGCAGTAAGGGCTTTAAATTGCCAGTTTCACATGCTTAAGTACCAACAATATTTAATGGCTCAGTTAAAACAGAAAATGCTTACAACTTCAGAAGCTCCTGACTATAAAGAAATGCAGGATTTATTGCATGCAGTTGAACAGGTGGGAAAACATACTCTGCAATGTGATTTTGATTCTTTAGAGGCCTCTTGTAGAGCCGCAGTTACAGGTTCTGTGATTTGAAGGCATGCTTGGTTAAAAGAACAGAGTTTACCTGACCATGTTAAGGCAAAATTATTGGATGCTCCTTTACAGCACGATACCTTGTTTGGTGTTAAGGCAGAAGAGGTGTAAAGGAAAATGGAGGATAAAGCTAAATCTATGCAAACAGTCAAAGATTTCTTACAGGTACAGCCACCTTGATTTAGCAGAAACTGGCCTACAAAAAATTGGTCCTTTCCAGTGTCAGACAGGCCACAGAGAGGCAGATACAGACGACCAAGAGGCAGATCTCAACCCCAAGGCTCTTACAGACAACGGCAGTGGGGTACCTCAACCCCAAAAGGAGGTGAGGACAAGTCTCAACCTTACAGGAAACAGACCCAATGACTTCCCCCTTCGTATGCCAAGCACTTCCCTTTTGGCAGCCCCCTTAGGGGGGAAACTAGCACTTTTTTCTCAAAATTGGCAAACAATCACCCAAGACAAATGGGTTCTGAATATTCTGTCTCAAGGATACAGGTTCCACTTTCACACTTTACCAAGGCTAAAGGGAATGCCAAAACTGCCACAAAATCAATGGGTAGAGTCTCAAAAACAAATTTCAGCCCTCATGGACATGAGAGCTATTCAAAAAGTACTACAGCAGGAACAAGGACAAAGATTTTAGTCGAGACTCTTCCTGGTCCCCAGAAAGGACAAAGCCTGGAGACCCATACTAGACCTTTCAACTCTAAATACTTACCTGGATGTTCCGAAATTCAAAATGGCACTACAGCAGCTTCTTCCCATGCTGGGCAATAAGGCTTGGCTTGTTACTCTGGACCTCAAAGAGGCATACCTGCATGTCCCTATCAGACAAAATTGCAGAAGATACCTCAGATTCAAAGCAGGTACAATGCACTACCAATTCTCTGCACTGCCCTTTGGCTTATCTACTGCGCCCAGGGTCTTTACAAAGTGCCTGGCACCAGTAATTGCATTTTGCAGACAAAAAGGAATTCAAATATATCCATACCTGGATGACTGTCTCATTCAAGCAGAGAAAAAGGACATTCTTCTAAAGCATCTGGCGTTTGTAAAAAGGCTGCTAATTTATCTAGGGTACACAGTAAACGAAAAGAAGTCAAAACTAGTGCCCTCACAACAGGTAATATTCCTGGGTGCCAGCTTGCATACAGTGGCCCAGATGGCTTATCTCACGCCAGACAAACAAGGACAACTGACTCAATATTTTCAATTACTGGCAAAAAAGTCCCATCTCCCTGCAAGAAAAATTCTGCAGGCCCTAGGATTCATGGCATCCTGCATACTACTAATTCCATATGCCAGACTGCATATGAGGAAATTGCAATGGTACCTAAAAAGTGTTTGAACTCAACACTCTCACAGTTTAGAAACAGTAATATCAATAAATTCCCTGCCTACAACAGGAGTTTCAGTGGTGGGCACAGGCATGTCACCTCAACAAGGATCAGCCTTTCACTCTACCCACAGCCAGGCAGACTCTAACAACAGATGCTTCGGATTATGCCTGGGGAACATACATGGCAGGAAAACGTATTCAGGGGAAGTGGACCACAGAACAAATGCATCTTCACATCAATCAAAAAGAGATGTTGGCTGTTCAAAATGCCCTAACAGCTTTCAAGGACATTCTGCATCCAGGACAATTATTATTAAAGACAGACAACACCACATGTGTTATGTGGTACATAAACAAGCAAGGGGGCACTCATTCTTATCCCCTATGCAGGCAAGCCATGACCTTGTGGAACACAGCTCTAACTTATCAAGTTCATCTGCAAGCACAATTCCTGCCAGGAAAGAAAAATACTCTGGCAGACAATCTCAGCAGAAATATCATGGACCCTCACGAATGGAAATTGAATCCACAAATCTTCAGCATGGTAATGCAAAAATGGAGGTGCCCAGACATAGATCTCTTTGCCTCCCCACTGAATTGCCAACTACAAAAATTCTGCACAAGGACTTACCACACACAAGCATGGAAAGTGGATGCTCTTGAAGTTAGTCAGTGTTTGCTGAATTTTGTTATTTGCTAGTAATTACAGGTGTGGGGGCAGTCACATTCTTTGATTTCCTGTCCTTGCCTATTTAAGTGGTACAGTGTGAAATATTTTCTGCTTAAAAACCTCAGCTTTGGCCGGCTAAGAACTTGCTATATTCAACTGGACGTATAAGAGAATTTAAGTACCTTTATCTGCTCTTTTTTTTTCCCAAAAAATACAGTATTTAAATTGATTTTAACTGTGTGGAAGGAATATTAACTGAACTGGAAGCTTTCACTCTGCTCTTCAGTTAGTCCCACCCACCCTCCCTGTTTTTGTTTTGGTTTGGTTTGGTTTTGGTGTTAATCTTAGTGGCCTTGCAACTGCCCGCCCCTCTTGTAAATTTGTGTTTGGATACTCCTTCTGGGCCCATCTCATTTGCTCACTCAACTGAGTGCACTGAGATCATATTCTGATTTCAGGCACTCCTACTGTGTACAAAGAGAGCATCTGGGAAACAGAAAAAAAAAATTAAGCTCGTTTCCTGCCTTTCCTGTTAAGTGGTATAGACTATTTGTAGGCTTCTGAGCCCCCAAGCCCTACTGTGTTGGAGGGAAGCCTTCTAGCTTAGTTTTTTTTTCTTATAACTAGCCAGTTTTAGTTTCAGCACTCAAATCTGTTTCTTTGATCTCAGCACTTGTTCAGGAAAAAAAAAAAATTTCATCTGCTTTTACTGTACTTGTGTTTCTACCTACTTTTTTTACTTTTGCATCATCTTAAAAGTACTCAATTGTATTTATTACTGCTTGGTTTAACTCATTCTAAGCCTTTTGGTTTAAACACTTGGGCTTCGGACCAGTTGTTTTGCACTGAGAAGGTTTGTGGTCTGCACTGTAGTGGCAGAACAGTGTCTGTTATTCTAAAAGTGTATTAATTCTGGTTTAAGCACTTGGGCTTTCAGGCCAGTTATTTTACATTAAGAGGGTTCGTGGTCTGCACTCTTGTGGGAGGAGAGGCTGGACTCTGCCCTTCTGAGCTGGGAATTTCTGGTTGAAGGCTTATAGTGCATGCATATCTGAACTGCTTCTTACTGAAGTTGGTGCGCCTTGTTTGCTGTGGCATAGACTGGATACGGGCCTGCTGGATCTAGCTTTGTTTGTGTAACTTGAGCACTAATCCAGGCATTCTCTAAAATATTCAATTGTATTTATTACTGCTTGGTAGTAACTTGATTAAAGTTTAGCTATCATTCTAAGTCTTTTGGATTAAGCACTTGGGCTTCAGACCAGTTGTTTTACATTAGGAAGGTTTGTGGCATGCACTGTGGTGGCAGGACAGGTAGCTTTCATCCTTCTAAGTTGGGAACTGCTGATTGAGAGCCCAGTGTCTGTTATTCTTAAAGTGTATTAGTTCTGGTTTAAGCACTTGGGCTTCAGGCCAGTTATTTTACATTAAGAAGGTTTGTGGTCTGCACTCTTGTGGGAGAAGAGGCTGGACTCTGCCCTTCTGAGCTGGGAATTTCTGGTTAAAGGTTTATAGTGCCTGAATATTTGAACTGTATCTTACTGAAATTGGTGCACCTTGTTTGCTGTAGCATAGACTAGATCCAGGCCTGCTGAATCTAGCTTTGTTTATATGCTTGTTATTTGTTTGCTTGTTATTTCCTGGAGCTAATGCCACCTAATACGGCTTCTCAGCGCTTCTGTGGATCACTAGTGATATCTGCATTGCTTACTGTACTTATTTCCTTGTTTCACTTGAAAGAAAGTTACTGTTTGTCGTTTTGCATTTAAGTTACCTGTAACACATTGCACTTAAGTTACCTGGCACTTGCTCACTAAAGCAATTATATAAGTCAGCAATAAAATTAAAAGCACTACACCCTCACTCCCCACTGGCCCTGGTTTTCAATTATTAAGGAATTCCCAATATTATTCTAGCATGTCCAAAGGTCAGTTGTCAGTCTCCTCGGTCCAGCTGGTGAATCTGGGAATCTTGAGGCAATGTTACAACTGCCTCATGTACACAGACAACCCTTTCCTCCTCCCAACAAATTCCAACACATGCGAGAGATGCAACCATATAGCCAAACTGGAGGCTAAGCTCTCTCAACTCAGTACTGGCATAACCAGTCAGGAGGAGAAGGAAACCACACTCACTACAATTCCAGTCTCACATAGACCTACCACGACAGCAAACCAAACACATAATCACACAAAAACATACTCAGAGGCTCTAAATAAAGATCTGCCGAAGCAGCAGAGACCTCCAAAGCAGACACCCAAGTAGCCGCTACCCCAAAACAAAACACGTGCAACACATATCTCACAAAGCCAGTGTGCCAAACAGTCACAGCCCTTAAGACTAAACAACACACCTGATACACTTGTAATAGGTGACTCTATCGTCAGGCACACTGATGTCCCGCTCACCAGGCTGAACAAGGAGAGGGTCACAGTGAGCAGCCTGTCGGACGCTAGGATCCGCCACATAACACAAGCACTCAGGTCACTCCAAGGCAAGTACAAATATGACTCAGTCATTGTCCATGCTGGTGTGAATGACCCGAGACGTACCTCCCTGGACTACATGAAAAGAGACATAAAGGAGCTCTCTGAGCATGTAGCCCAGGTCGGTATGACCCTGACCTTGAGTAGCATCTTACCCTCACCAAGAATGATGCCACAATATGAAGACAAGATGATCAATTTCAACAATTGGCTTAAGTACTGGTGTCATTCAAAGGGATCCAATGCCTGTCAGCTTGGGATGATATGCTCGACAAGCCACGATGCTTCGCTAGGGACGGCTTGCACCTGTCACCCCTGGGCTTTCGGATATTGGCAAAGGCTCTTGCTACACCCATAGTGCTTTTTTAGGCAAGGCTCAAAAGACAAACCCACCTCCATAGGTATCACAAGGGATAAGAAACTAAGAGTAATGCTACTCAACGCCAGAAGTCTAAACCTCAAGATGCACGCAAAACTCTCCTTAGCATGGAGAACATCGATATCTGTGCAGTAACAGAAACCTGGTTCAGGGCTACCGAGAGCACCCCAGCACTACCAGGTTATACCTCATACCATGCTTTTCGGCCCCAAAACTTGGACCGAACCACAAAAGGAGGGGGAGTATCGATATTCATCAAAGATACCCACACCTCCAGGTTGGTGGCAAAGCACGAAGCATCAGAGACTATCCATGTGCAACTAACAGTGGGTAAAACTGCCTTCCAGTTTATAGCCTGCTACAGACCACCCTCCCAAACCCAGGAACCCCACTCGGCCTTCCTGAGAACACTGGAATATATGAAGGTCTCTCCAAATACCATTATATTGGGCGACTTCAACTACCCAAACGTAGACTGGGAGCATTACTCTAGCTCCAACACCCTAGCCCAAAGGTTCCTAGAATTTATAAACTCAAATGCTGTGGAACAACTTGTTACCACTCCCACAAGAGGGGAAAACGTACTGGACCTGATCATCACCAACATTGGGACTCTGTGCTCCAGACCAGAAGTGTATCCCTCACTGTTAAGATCAGACCATAAACTAATCTCACTGGATATTCACATCCCGACCCCACCCCCTGCCCAGAAAACCACAGTGAAAAACTTCTCTAAAGCAAATGTCACACTCCTCAAAACTGAGGTGGAATCCTTCAAAGCCCCCGGGCCTGTGGAAAATACGGCCCAGACTGCAGAATCCTTTATAAATGCATTCTATGAACACCTTCAGGAATGCATGGATCATGCGATCCCAAATAAAACCAAGACCCAATCCTCCAAAGGCAGACGTCCTGTCTGGTGGACCCCAGCCATAAACAAACTGTACAATAGAAGGAGGAAGCTACTAAATGATAGAGCAAAATCCCAAAAAGGGAAGGCATCACTGATCAGTATTAGCAAAAACTACGGCACATAAAATTGTCTAAGGCCAGCTTCGAGAGAAAAATTGCACAGGACACTAAGGATAATCACAAGGCTTTCTTTAGTTATGTTAGGAACCTGGGTGGTAATTCCCAGATATGCTCAGAATTAGTCCAAAATGACAAAAATACACGAACCCACAGACATTGCCAACATCCTAGCTGACAGGTTCAGCAAACTCCCCTCCCCACCAAAGGGCAAATATCTGTCCCAGCAGAGTGCTGCCCCTGACATCTCAGATGCTCAGGTAAGAGCCGCCCTCTCCAAAGCAAAAACACAGCATCAATGGGACCAGATGGTGTCCCGGCTGCGTCCTACATGAACTCCAAGAAGAGCTAAACCCAAACATAAAACTACTGTTCAATCTCAGCCTTACTACAGGATATGTGCCCAAAGAGTGGCGTACAGCAACAGTGGTCCCTCTCCATAAAGGTGGTGCCTCAACGGATCCTGGAAACTATCGCCCCATAAGCCTGACTAGCTTGGTCTGCAAAGCTATGGAAAGGATCATCATGGACCTCATAAATAAAGATATTGGGGACCTACAAACACTGGATCCTACCCAGTTCGGCTTTGTTAGGGCAGATCCTGCCTCTTAAACCTGGTTGATTTCTTTGAAACAGTCACCAAGGCCATTGACGAGGGAAGGTGGTCCACACAGCCTACCTGGACCTCAAAAGCCTTCGATACAATACCCCACTCGGGCATTATAGATAAGCTCACCAGCTTAAATATAAATCCCTATGTCACTAGATGGATTGCAAACTGGCTCAAGGACAGAACCCACATGGTTAGAATTGCTGGAGCCATGTCAGACTCCAAACCAGTTACAAGTGGTGTCCCACAAGGCTCAGTCCTGGGACCTCTCTTGTTCGGTATATATTTCTCGGAGGTACAGGCCAACACGGAAGGACTGTGGCTGACCAAGTTCGCAGATGACTGCAAACTGGCGCCATAATCGACTCTCCAGCCGACACAAGCATCCTCCAAAAGGGCCTCATAGAAACAGACAACTGGTGCCAGAGCCATGGCCTCAAGCTAAATGCCAAAAAGTGTATAGTCATCCCCTTTGGTAAAAACAAAGTGCCCACAAATTACCACATAGGTGGTAATCCATTAAGTACAGAAGAAGTAATTAGGGACCTGGGGACCCAAGTTGATAGCAATCTCTCATTTGACAACCACGTGGCCAAAGTTGTTAGAAAAACATTTTATATAGCCCACCTAATCATGAAGGGATTCACATCTAGATCAGGGGAGGTCATCGTGCCTCTTTACTCCTCCCTCATCAGGCCCATAATTGAGTACAATTCCCCTTTTGGGATGTACCTTACCAGACACCTGCAGCAACTGGAAAGACCCCAAAAGTACCTCACCAAGAGGATCAAAGGGCTCAAACAGATGCCATATGCTGCCCGGTTAAAGAAACTCCAGCTCTACTCAGTGGCATACCGCCTGTTCAGAGGCGATCTGTGCCTGACGTATAAAGCCATGTCCAACCCGGAATTAATGGACATGCTGCACCTCAGAAAATCCAAATCCCATCGAGCTACGATCTCAAGAGACTTGAACCTCAGCATTGAAATAAATAGGACATGCTGGAGGAACAGATTCATAACCCAGAGGCTCCCTTCACTCTGGAATAACATCCCAGTCCAGGTTAGGCAGAGTCCCTCATTGACTCTCTTCAAGAGGAATCTTGATGAGTGGATGGGAGATTGTAGGTTTACCCCGGGTATCACTTCTGTGTCACTGTTAGACAGAGGCACAGTATACTAACCTCGAAAAAGGGCATAGCAAAATAAATTTAAAATGGGTGGCGAAAGCCAAACACATTCTGGCTAGGCTTATAAATGCCCTAGGGCAGATAGCCTAGTATGAACCTATGGAAAAGCCTAAAAGCTTATGCCTTCACACCACTGCCTCTCCTTTCAAAGGTACTCCTAAAAGCCAGACAAGAAAAACCACAGATGATCCTGATTGCTCCAGACTGGCCACGCCAGCACTGGTACCCAATCTTAAAGAACTTAGCTCAAGGCCCACCATGGATTTTGCCTCAGTTTTCACACCTTCTGACTCAACAAAACAATCATATCCTGCACGGTCAGCTCAAAACCCTAAACCTGGCTGCATGGCAGATTCATTAGTCAAACAGGCAACACCTCTCTCTAAAGCTGTTATGGATGTCATTTTGGAGGCCAGGAGGCCTAGCACCAGGAAATCTTACTCAGAAAAATGGAAGAGATTCTGTGCCTGGAACCAGGCTCAAAGCCTTGACCCTCTTGTCCCAAACATTCCTCAGATTTTACAATACTTAACTGAGATGCTGGACAAAAGCCTATCCTTCTCATCAATTAAGATCCACACCTCTGCCATTTCAGCTCATTACAACACGGATCCTCCTTTATTCTCTCATCCCTTGCTAAAGCAGTACCTCAGAGGGGCTAAAAACATAAGACCGCCCTGGAGAGCACCAACACCAACGTGGGACCTCAATTTTGTTTTGAAAAAACTGACCTTGCCACCTTTTGAGCCAGCCAATACAGCCGATCTAAAATTTTTATCATGGAAAACAGCTCTGCTCCTGGCAGTAACTTCAGCACGAAGAGTCTCAGAGCTACAGGCATTAATGGCAGTGGAACCTTTTATAATATTTCATCAGGACAGGGTTTCTTTAAGGACAAACCCTACCTTCATGCCAAGGGTGGTATCTAATGTGGCTCTTAACCAAATCATCCATTTGCCAACTTTCTATCCAAACCCCCAGAATAAAGGGGAGAAATTTCTGTACTCTTTGGACATACACAGGCAGCTCTGCTTCTACTTGGACAAAACAAAAGCTTTCAGGAAAACTGAGCAACTGTTTGTAGCATATGCTGCAGGATCATAGGGCAAGGCTATCTCAAGGCAGTCTATTTCCAAATGGATAGGACACTGTATTTGTTACTGCTCCACACCGCATGGAAAATCGGTCCCTATTAACATTAGGCCACTTTCTACCAGAGCAACAGCCACTTCAACAGCCTTTCTCAGAGGAGTACCAACCAAGGAAATTTTGGAGGCTGCAACTTGGAGTTCAGTGCACACCTTTACTAAGCATTACCACTTGCCTCTTTACTCTAAATCCAGAGCAGGATTTGCCACTGCAGTTCTGCAGGGCCTCATAGCCAATCCTAACTCTTTATAGACCAGCCACCCAACCTTAGCTTTGGGATTCTACCCAAGTGTAATGACTGCAGCAGTGTAACACGATGAACATAGTACAATTTTGTACCTACCATAAATGTAGATGTTCGAGTGTTCACATTGCTGCAGTCCAGGTTACCCTCCCTCCATCCCCTCTGTCCTAGATGGACTTATCTATACCTTTCTATCCTATACAACCTTTGTGGTGTATTTGCTTGTAACTGAAGGTATTGTTTTTATTTTTTATGTATGTTTTATTAGCAATATGTATTGCCTACCTACTTGGGGGCACCTGACATCTAGGGCAAGAAAAACTGAAGAAAATGGCATCGGATGCATCTTATGTACCCCTGGCGCACTGACGTCAGGGAGGAAGCGACAGCAACCGATGCCGGACCAAGACTTTGGGACTCGGGCCGACTGCGGGGACCGCCTGACTGCAGGATAACCCAAGTGTAATGACTGCAGCAGTGTGAACACTCGAACATCTACATTTATGGTAGGTACAAAATTGTACTTTCTGCAGGGCCTTATAGCCGCTCCTAATACTATTTAGTTCCAGCCTCCCATCCATAGCTTTGGGATTCTACCCAAATGTAATGATTGCAACAGTGAAACACAAAGAACATAGTACAGTTGTGTACACTTACCATAAATGTAGATGTTCGAGTGTATTCACTGTTACCCACCCGCCATCCCCGTTTTTTCTAGAACTTCTCTTTCCTTCACTATATTCTACAGACTTTGTGGTGTATTTGCTTTTAGATGAAGGTAAAGTTTATGTTATTGCAATTGCATTTATATATAGATATATATATATATATATTTTTGCTCCCCATTTCGGGGGCACCTGACTTAAGAAAATGGCATCGGCTGCATGTTTTAAACCCCTGACGACCTGACGTCATGGTAGAGAAGACAGCAACCAACGCAGGACCCAAGACTTTGATATTCAGGCCGACTGAGGGCAACCTGCCAGCAGATTACCCAAATGTAATGACTCCAACAGTGAATACACTCGAGCATCTACATTTATGTAAGTGTACACAAGTGTACTTTTTTTTTTGCAACCGTTCTTTATCTTTGAGTTCATGTCATCCAGAAAAAGGAAGTGTGAATGTGGACAACAGATTCCACATAAAGACAGTCATACTCCGTGCCTTTTTGCCTAGGCCCTCAGCAGGATCACAAATCCTGTACTATTTGCCAACCCTTTGTCCCCAACACTCTCCTGAGTCAGTTATCCTCCTTTGTGATATACTCTGAAAACCAATGTCTCAGGCTTATCACAAAAAGAGCGATGAACGCTCCTCCAGACCCGATGACAGAGCCTATTAAACGGAAAGCCAAAAAACATAGGCCCAAATCCAAAGCTGCACCTGTCAAATCTGACATCTGTCCCAGAGCACATGAGAGCTCAGAGACATGCACCGACCGAGATCCAGATCCACACATTGAGCCCACTTCACAGGCCGTCTTGGCTGCGGACGTTTGCATGTCCAGAGAGCCTTTGCAGGTGTCTGCCTCCAATGTCCAGTGAGAACTGAGACTTATACTAGTGTCAGAGGAGCCTATGGGGATTACTCAGATTGTCATTAGGGAGTTGTAGAATGCAGGCCTACTTCTGCCCCCCCCCCGCATAGATACGACTACAAAGAAGAAACAAAAAAACAAACATGTCTCCTCTTCTCCTGATCCACAGAAGGAATGGTTGAACTTTTCACAAAGCCTCTTCAAGGCCTTTATGGCCCTTAGGCCTCTGTCAGGTCGCACTGCTTCCCTTCCACCCGGGCCTGCCTCCCCAGGAAGAGCCCTAGGCGCCCCATCTTACCTCTGATGAAGACTCCACTTCAGAGGCGGAGGATGAGGAATTGAACTATTCCTCCCAAATTCTCTCCCCTTTGGATTATGTCTCCCCTGAAGAGGACTCCAAAGGGACAGACTCCCCCATGGAGGCGATTTCTTTCGGGGAGACTATCTCCAAAATGTGAGACCACTTCATGTGGCACTCCACAGAGATGTCAGAAGTCCAGAAGTGCTATTATGACCTCCTACAAATTCAGATCCCAGTCCTTCGGCCATCCCTCCTGTAATCCCTGCATTTCTGGATGCCTTTGTATCCACATTCACCCACCCAGACTCACAGCCCCTAGCCCCTAAAAAATCTGATAGATACTACAAAGTGCTCAAGGACTGCCAATTCCTTTTTAAGGCACCCACTGCAGATCCTTCAGTTATTTCTGTTGCCTCTGATAAGGCGTCTGTGTCCATTCCTTCCTCTTCCCTGCTGCCCTCAGGTAAAGACAATTGGAGCTACTGAGAAAGAAAATCTATACCTCAGCTTCACTGGCCTTCAGAGCTTTAAATTATCAGACACACATGACCAAGTGCAACTTGGAACTCCTTTCCCGGGTCTTTAAATTGGTATCCCATAAGCCTGACATTGCAGATAAGGCCCTGGCATCCTCTCTCCTTGCCACCTCCTCTCAGGTAGCCAGACATTCTATCAAGTGCACCTGTGATGCAGTAAAAGCCTCCTCTAGGGCTGCCGCTTCCTCTTCTGCCCTTAGAAGATTTACCTGGCTAAGGCTTCAGCCTGTACCTGAGGGTATCAAGGCTCAACTGATGGATGCCACCTTGGATTATACTGCCCTGTTTGGGAAGCCTTCCGCAGAGCTCTTCAAATCTCTGCAGGAAAAAAACCAAAGAGCTTAAGGATCTCAAACACATTTTGGTATTCCCTGTCACTATCCACATCCCGCCCCCACCCCCCATTAAGGAAACCACAGTAAAAAATTTCTCCAAAGCCAACTTCATGCTTCTTAAGACAGAAGTGGTGAACTTCATGACACCTATGCCGATAGACAATACAGTTACAGTTGCTGAATCCTACACAAATGCACTCTATAAACACTTACACAAGTGCATGGATCTTGCTATCCCAAACAGAACCAAGACGCTATCCTCCAATAAAAGGAAGCCAATCTGGTGGTCCCCTGCCATAAACAAACTGTACAACAGAGGGAAGAAACTGTTCCAAAAGAGAGTAAAATCCCATGAGTGGAGGAGCTCCCTGGTCAGCTTCAGTAAGAAGCTGCGATCCCTTATAAGATCCTCCAAAGCTAGCTACGAAAACAAAATTGCCACTAATTCCAAGGACAACCACAAAGCATTCTATAGCTATGACAAGTATCTCGATGGCAACACCCAGATCTGCTCTGAGTTACAGCACAGAGGCACGAAAATTACAGAACCAACTGATATTGCCAACATCCTGGCAGATAGGTTCAGTGCTAACTTTACCCCCCTCTCACCCCCTAAAGGGCTCATATCTATACAGGAAGAATGCAGAGTCCCTGTAATCACAACTACGCAGGTAAAAGCTGCACTCTCTAAAGCCAAAAACACAGCATCCATGGGACCAGACAACATCCCAGGCTGCGTTTTACACTAAATTCAGAACTGGTTCCCCACTTAAGCACCATGTTCAATAATAGCTTCGCACCAGGCTTTTTGCCCACTGAATGGCGCACAGCAACACTTATCCCACTCCACAAAGGGGGAGCCACCACTGATCCCGGGAATGACCTATTAGCCTGACGAGCCTGGTCTGCAAGGCCATGGAACGTATCATCATGGAACTCATAAACAAAGACATTGGTAACCCCATACTCTGGATCCCACCCAGTTCGGGTTTGTGAAAGGCAGATCATTCCTCCTGAACCTGATCAACTTCTTTGAGACAGTCACCAAAGCCATAGATGAGGGTAAGGTGGTTCACACAGCCTGTCTTGACCTCGCCAAGGCTTTTGACACCATCCCCCATTCTGGAATTATAGCTAAACTCACTAAACTAGGTATAAATCCGTACGTCACAAGATGGGTTGCCAACTGGCTCACTGACAGAACCCACACTGTAAAAGTTGCAGACTCCAAATCTGACCTCAAAGCACTGACAAATGGAGTACCACAGGGTTCCATTCTGGGACTTCTCCTGTTTGGTATCTACTTCTCTGAAGTACAGGCCAACACAGAAGGCCTCTGGCTAACTAAGTTCACAGATGACTGCAAACTAGGAGCTGTAGTCAAGTCCCCAAGTGATGTGGACATCCTACAGAAGGGCCTCAGTGAGACAGATGCCTGGTGTCAGAGCCATGGCCTCAAGCTCAATGCCAAAAAGTGCAGTGTCATCCCCTTTGGTAAAAACTCTGTACCCATGAACTACCACATAGGCAGCAATCTACTTAACACCGAATGCGTGATAAGAGACCTTGGGACCCAGGTGGACAGTAGTCTCTCCTTTGATAGTCACATTGTTACAGTAGTCAGGAAGTCCTTCTATGTGGCACACCTAGTCATAAAAGGGTTCTCATCCAGGAAAAAAGAAGTCATTGTTCCCCTCTACTTGACACTCATTAGACCCATTATAGAGTACAACGCCCCTTTTGAAATGTACCACACAAGACATCTGCAGCAGCTGGAAAGGCCACAGAAGTACCTCACAAAGAGGATTACTGGCCTCAAACAAATGCTCTACACTGACCGCCTCAAAAATCTCCAGCTTTACTCTGTAGCATATCGTCTACTCCGAGGTGATCTCTGCCTAGCATATAAAGTTGTGTCAAACCCAGAGCTGTTGGACATGCTACATCTGAAGAAATCCCTATCCCTCCAAGCTACATGCTCTAGGGACCTAAACCTTGTCATCACAATAAACAGGACATGCTGGAGGGATAGATTCCTTTCTCAGAGACTTCCCATACTCTGGAACAGGCTACCCATCTATGTCAAGCAAAGTTCTTCATTAGCACTCTTCAAGAAAAATCTTGATGAGTGGATGGGAAATAGGAAATACACCCCGGGGATCACTTCTGTGTGTCTGCTCGACAGTGGCACAGGAAAATAACTTTCTTGGGTGGCATAAGCCAGGTAACCTTGTAGGCTAGGCTTACGTAGGCCCTTTGGCCGATAGCCTAGTATCTACTTATGAACCTAAATTTCACAGGAATTACCCTCCAAAACAAGCTTTTATACATAGCAATCCAGAGCACCTCAAACTAGACCCCAAAAATAGACTAAGAAGAATGAACAGTTTCCCTCTTCTGCTTCTGCCTCTTATACTACCAAGCAGCCCTTTCCTTATCGAATGGGCTCATTTTTGTGACTCTTGCAACAACTTAATTCCCCTGTCCCAATGCCTTTCCCTCTTCCTTCCTTCTTGGGAACTCATCACTCGGGACTTTTGGGTGTTAAGTATCATAAGCAGGGGGGGGGGTACTTCATGGTTTGGCACAAAGTGCCTGCCTTCATGAAAATCCTCCTACCACCAAAAGATCAGCTCCCTCTTTTCCCACAAGTTCTACTAGAGCTGCTACAACAGGACATGATAGAACCTGTTCCCCGCGGGGAAGAGGGAAGGGGGGTTTACTCCTGTCTTTTCCTAGTTCCCAAGAAGGAAGTACCCTTGACACCAATCCTGGATCTATCCTACCTCAACGATTTCCTTATAGTCCCCTCTTTCAGAATGTTCAGTTTCCTTTTGTCCTTCCTCTAGCATTTCTAGCTTCATTAGATATCAAGGATGCCTACCTCTATATCCCAATTCACCACAGATACAGGAAATTCCTATGATTTTCTATGGGATTTGCACGGTCAGTTCTCTGCTTTGCCTTTTGTACTCTCTACAGCTCAGAGAGTCTTCACAAAATGTCTAGCCCCAGTGGGTAGCCTTTTGCTGGCTCCAAGGGATCTAATTTACTCATACCTGGATGACCTCTTAATTCAAGTCACTTCTTAAACAGAATTGAACAAATCCCTACAAATGGCAGTGTTATTGGGAAAAGTCTTTTTTTGTTTGAATGCCTAAATACCACTCCACTAGGTGTCCATGTTGCCATCATATTACCAGTGAAGAGTGATAACTTCATTGCTGCTTCTTGAGAAAGCACAGTGTTGACAAGCTGTCCAATCATCTGCAGGCACTCCAGCTCATCAGTTGAGCCCAGGATGAAGTAGCTGTCACATGGAAGCTACTGTCTCATGAGGCTAATACAGTTCATATCCCCTTCCTAAAAAGCTGATGAAGTCCATGGAGTGCATTTAATCAGAAGCTGGAAAAGGCTTTGTGATAGCCTCCTTGGTAATTCCCTATTTTTTTTCCCTGGGCTGTGCGTTACAGTGCTGACAGCAGTTTAACACTGACATGAACAGACCTTCGGTTAGTGCAGAATCCAGAGAAGACAACAGAAGACTAAACAGGAGGAAAAGACCACAAAGCCTCTTTCCATTTTTATTCTTACTAACTTAAGGACTTCATCAACTTCCAAGGGAAGGGTTGGCAGTGTGCATTGCTCAAAGTGCAAAGGTCACTGAAGCATATGTCCTTTTCCCCAATCTGTCAAATGCCCTTGATTCCCTGTTGGGGGAATGGCAAGAAGAATTTTGATCCAATGGTTACTTTTTTGTGGCTGTTGCTACCACTACATCATCTACCTTGGGGCCCTTGGACAGATGTTTCCTATCCATAGGGGCAACCAAAATCTTGTCCGGCTTTTCAGGAATCGGGTAACTTCCAAGCCTTCTGAGAGAGGAGAGCTGCTCAGTCAAAACCCAGCCTACATCTTGTCTAGGTCAAACAATGAAAAACAGGCAGTCCATCATTGGTACCCAAGCTCAGTTAGCAGTCACATGAAAGTCTCTGAACTGAAGAGCACCAAACTAAACAAACCTCTGCTCTTTTTTTTATTTTATTTATTTATTTTACATTTGTTGACCGGGCTGGTCCAACTGGATATATGTCCATTTTTAGCAGAGGCCCGGGGAGAAAAGCTCCAACGAACACAAATATTAGTTATTTTACGTGACTGATTCTAAAAATACAGGTACATCTCAAATTTTTAGTAATTCTTTACATTGCTGGTTGAAGAATCTTTATTCATGAAATGATTTGGGAAATAATACAGGAAGATGTTTGTAATGGCATGAGATTAATATATGAAAACACGCTCTCTTTATACGTTAACAGAGGAGCACCTACTTGGTACAGAAAGAGTACCATGTACGCATGGATAAGTGAGGAAGTTAGTCAGGTTTAAAGTCGAAATCTCTGTCAGTGCAGAAGCCAGGCAGTGAAAACCCAGCCCCTGCCCTCACAGAAGCCAGGAAGTTTAAAAGCAGGCACTCCTAGCCTTCAGTGGAAACTTAAGTCATATAGCTGTCTTGTGAAAGCCTGTATTCACACCAGGGGCTGGTGCATCTCAGACCCATTCCTGGGGAAGTCATTGAAGTCCTTTAAGTGTATTCAGAGTCAGTAAGACCTGAGACTGAAAAGGCATTTTTTTTCTGATATGGATAGATCAAAAACTAAATTTTGAACAGTTTGTCATCACCACTACCATATTAAAAGTAAACTACTGCTATGGGCTGAAAAGAATTTCTGACTTCGTCTCAACAGCAGGAAATCTGGCTGTAGGAAAAGGCATTCTTGTTTAGCTGAAGTACGATACGAACATTTTTGCTTCATCGTGTAAGAGAAACCTGTCATCAGTCATAGATGGCATTTACAAAGGATGCATGCATTGTAATACCTCTGCTGGCTGCCACTGATATAACATCAGCTATGTTAGTAGTCTCATGGCCACTTTTGAGGAAGATTTCAGTGTAGCTATTTGGGTGTCCACTGCCTTCTGGACGTTTTTAGGTAAGCTACCCAAAAGAGACTTGGAGTGCTCCTTGATCAGGATTCTTTGTAAACATGTTGGGTGTAATAGATACATCAGCACTTGAAGTGCAAAGGTCAGTGAGCATATTTCCTTTTCCCCAGTCTGTCCATTGCCCTTGACTCCGAGTTGGGGGGATACTCAGAAAAACAGAAAAACTTTCTTCCAACAGTTACTTTTTGTGGCTGTTGCTACCACTTTAGCATCTATCATGGGGCTCTTGGACAATTGATGTTCATCGTGTTTCACTGTTGCAGTCATTACACTTGGGTTATCCTGCTGGCAGGCGACCCATAGTCGGCCCGAGTTCCAAAGTCTTGGTCCGGCGTTGGTTGCTGTCGCCTCTTCCCTGACGTCAGTGCGCCAGGGGTATAAAAGTTGCAACCGACACCATTTTCTTCAGTCTTTCTTGCCGCGCGGTGCCAGAAGCATAAGCAGTTCGCAAGTGCCGGTCGGCCGACTCCTGAGATTTTCAAAATTGAATTTCAGAACCGAAGTCTTCAGTAAAGCTAAGTACCCCATTGGGGAAACTTTTTCTTGCTCCAGACCGATGTCAGTAAAAATTAATAATTGTATTTCTTGTGGGAAGCAAATACCTCATAAGGACTTCCACTCTTACTGCATTCCTTGCCTAGGCCCTGACCATGACGTCACTAGTTGTCGGTTTTGTGCTAGGTTTAATAAACGCACTATTAAACGTCGGTTTGATTCTGCTTTACATTATTTTGGACGAAGATTTAATTACATAATGCCGTCGGAACAACAGATGACCGCAATGTATAAAAAATGCAAAGACAAAGAAAGACAGGCATCTGAGGTCCAAAACCGACGATGAAGCCTTTTCTAGACCAGTCGCCGGTTCTCAGTGAGGCGCTTTCGCAGCCCCTGACACCCGCTACCTCAGAGCCACAGGCCGCATCCGGCAGCCACATGGAGACACAGAAGCCTGTGCAAACTCAAGGTATTGGGCCTACGGAAAATATACCCTCAGATGGGTCCAGAGCCGCTGAGCAGGCACCGGCTTCTGAGGGTGTTTTCAGACCTTCACAGCTTACAATTAAAGCTACTGCAGCGGCAAAGGCAAAGTCAAAAACACCATTAAAGACAAAAACAAGTGCAGCATTCTCCAGAACAGTCATCCATGCCTAAGAAACAGATGCTTAAAGTGGCCGACGACCTTATTACTTTAATCAGGGGCTCCCATCCCCCTCCTGACAAAAGGCCTAGGCAAGACACTGATTATGATTCCTCTGATCAGGTTTCCATTTCTTCTGATTCTTCGTCTGACCAGGGCTATTCTCTCTCTCCCTATGAGGACTCTGATGCTGAAGAGTCCATTCCTTCAGCCTCACCGCCTGAGGATCACTGTTTTGGGGAAACCCTGCACACCATGAGGGAGAATTTCCATTGGGAGAGAGCCAGGATTACTCAGAATCCAAGAAAAGGCTCAGAGATTTCCTTCTATTGCCTCAGCACAGGCCCTTGGCTATCCCCCCTGTGCTTGATATTGTTGATGATGATGTTTTTTCTGAATCCAGTCTGTCCCCAGATTCTGTACCCCCTGCACCAGTAAAGCCAGACAGGTACTACAGGGTCCCTGACTCTCATAAATTTCTTTACAAAAACTCCGCTGCGGACCCAGAAACTATTTCTCAGGGTCCAAAAGGGGTTAAAGCTTCCACTGCCAAGAATCCTGTCCCCCTCAGATAGGGATTCCAGAGCTCTGGACAGATGGGGGGAAAAAAGTTTACACTTCTGCTACTTTAGCTGTAAGAGCTTTAAACTGTCAGTTTCACATGCTTAAATATCAGCAGTATCTCATGTCATTGTTAAAGCAGAAAATGGTTACAAATATAGAAGGTCCTGACTGTAAAGAAATCCAGGATTTATTGCATGTAGTTGAACAAGTGGGAAAGCATACACTGCAATGTGGTTTTGATTCATTAGAGGCTTCTTGTAGAGCCGCAGTTACAGGCTCAGTTATTCGAAGGCATGCTTGGTTAAAAGAACAAAGTTTACCTGACCATGTTAAAATTAAATTATTGGATGCTCCACTACAGCATGATACCTTGTTTGGTGTTAAGGCAGAAGAGGTTTTAAAGAAAATGGAGGATAAAGCAAATTCAATGCAAACTGTGAAAGATTTCTTACAGGTCCAACCACCTAGATTTAGCAGGAGCTGGCCTTCAGAAAATTGGTACTTTCCTGTGTCAGACAGGCCACAAAGAGGCAGATACAGACGCCCAAGAGGCAGATCTCAGCCCCAAGGCTCCTACAGACCTAAACAATGGGGTGCTTCAGCCCCCAAAGGAGGAGAAGACAAATCACAACCTTATAGGAAACGGTCACAATGACTTCCCTCTGCAAATAACAAGCTCTTACCAGTTGACAGCACTGCTAGGGGGAAAGCTAGCACTTTTCTCAAAAAATTGGCACATGATCACCCAAGACCAATGGGTGTTGAATATAGTTTCTCAAGGGTACAGGTTCCACTTCCACACGCTTCCAAAACCAAAAGGTATGCCAAACCTGCCACCAAACCAATGGGCAGAGGCACAAAAACAGATTGCAGGTCTTATGGATATGGGAGCTATTCAAAATGTTCCACAAGAAGAACAGGGCCAAGGATTTTAGTCAAGACTTTTCCTAGTACCCAGAAAGGGCAAAGCATGGAGACCAATACTGGACCTGTCAAACCTAAATACTTTCCTGGATGTTCCAAAATTCAAAATGTTAACACTACAACAACTCTTGCCCATGCTGGGCAAAGAGGCTTGGCTAGTTACTTTGGATCTCAAGGAGGCATACCTGCACGTTCCAATTAGACAATCGTGCAGAAGATACCTCAGATTTATAGCAGGCTCAATGCATTATCAATTCTCTGCACTGCCCTTTGTCTTGTCTACTGCGCCCAGAGTCTTCACAAAATGCCTGGCACCAGTAATTGCATTTTGCAGACAAAAAGGAATTCAACTATATCCCTACTTGGACGACTGCCTTATTCAAGCAGAGAGCAAGGACATTCTTCTAAAGCACCTGGAGTTTGTAAAATGATTACTAATTTGCCTAGGGTACACAGTAAACGAAAAGAAATCAAAGCTAGTGCCCTCTCAAGAGATAATATTCCTGGGTGCAAGCTTAAATACAACTACCCAGATGGCTTATCTCACGCCAGACAAACAAAGGCAACTGACTCATTACTTTCAAATGATGGCAACAAAAACCCAGCTCACTGCAAGAAAACTTCTGCAGGCCCTGGGCTTCATGGCATCCTGCATTCTACTAATTCCATATGCAAGACTGCATAGGAGGAAACTACAATGGTATCTAAAAAGTGTTTGGACTCAGCATTGTCACAGCCTTGAGACAATCATAACCTTGATTCCCTGCCTACAACAGGAGTTTTGATGGTGGTCCCAGGCCTGTCACCACAACAAGGGACAGCCTTTTACCTTACCTACAGCCAGGCAGACAATAACAACGGATGCATCGGATTACGCCTGGGGAGCACATATGGCAGGAAAATGTATTCAGGGCATGTGGCCCAAGGAACAAATGCATCTTCACATCAATCGAAAAGAGATGCTAGCTGTACAGAATGCCCTGACAACCTTCAAGGACCTAACCAGGACAATTATTAATAAAGATGGACAATACCACAGTTATGTGGTACATAAGCAAGGGAGCACACATTCCTACCCCCTATGCAGACAAGCCATGACTTTGTGGAACACAGCACTGACTTACCAGGTACATCTACATGCACAATTCCTGCCAGGAACAAAAAATACACTGGCAGACGAACTAAGCAGAAATCTCATGGATCCTCGTGAATGGAAGATAAATCCACAAGTGGTCAACATGATAACAAGGGAATGGGGACGCCCAGACATAGATCTATTTGCCTCCCCTCACAATTGCCAATTACAGAAATTTTGCACAAGGACTTATCACTCTCAAGCATGGAAAGTGGATCCTCTATCTTTCAACTGGAAAAAACCTTCTCACCAAGGTGCTTCTAAAAGTCAGACAAGAGAGGCCAAAAATGATCCTGATTGCATCAGACTGGCCACGCCAGCACTGGTACCCAATCCTAAAGATTTTGTCCCAAGGCCCTCCTTGGCCTCTGCCTCAAATCCCTCATCTTCTGACACAGCAAAACAATCAGATTCTGCACAGTCAACTCAAAACCTTAAACCTGGCAGCATGGCAGGTAATGTAGCCACTCAGACTGCACCTCTCTCTAAAGCTGTTATGGATGTAATTTTGGAAGCCAGGAGACCCAGCACTAGGAAATCTTATGTGGAAAAATGGAAGAGATTCTGTGCTTGGAACCAGGCACAAGGGCTCGACCCACTGGTCCCTAATATGCCTCGGATTTTACAGTACCTGACTGAGATGCTGGACAAAGGCCTATCTTTTTCTTCTATTAAAATCCATGTCTCTGCCATTTCAGCTCATTACAATACGGATCCTCCTATTTTTTCACATCCTCTACTACAACAGTACCTCAGAGGGGCAAAGAATATAAGACCCCCCTAGGAAAGCACCAGTACCTACTTGGGACCTCAACTCTGTTTTAGAAAAACTAACACTGCCTCCTTTTGAACCAGCCAGCACAGCTGATCTAAAATTCTTGTCATGGAAAACTGCTCTGCTCCTAGCAATAACTTCAGCAAAAGAGTTTGAGTTACAGGCATTGATGGCTGTGGAACCTTTCCTCATTTTTCACCAGGACAGGGTTTCTCTAAGGACGAACCCAACATTCATGCCAAAAGTGGTCTCCAACATGGCCTTAAACCAAACTATTCATTTGCCTACTTTCTACCCAAATCCCCAGAATAAAGGGGAAAGACTTCTGCACTCTTTGGATATATACAGGCAGCTACGATTTTACTTGGACAAAACAAAAGCTTTCAGAAAAACTGAACAACTGTTTGTAGCATATGCTGCAGGATCGGATCACAAGGAAAACCTATTACAAAGCAGACAATCTCCAAATGGACAGGACACTACATCGCTTCTGTTGTGCACAACATGGCAAATCTGTGCCGAAGGGCATTAGGCCCCATTCTACCAGAGCAGCAGCCACTTCAGCAGCTTTCCTCAGAGGGGTACCAACCAAAGACATATTAGAAGCTGCAACCTGGAGCTCAGTGCACCCTTTTACCAAGCACTACCACCTACCGCTCTACTCCAAATCCAGAGCAGGCTTTGCCACTGCAGTTCTGCAGGGCTTGTTAGCCTCGCCAAATCCAATCTAGATCCAGCCACCCTACCTCAGCTTTGGGATTCTACCCAAGTGTAATGTCTGCAACAGGGAAACACATTGAACATAGTACAGTTGTGTACCTACCATAAATGTAGATGTTCGAGTGTATTCACTGTTGCAGTCCTGGTTACCCACCCTCCATCCCCCTCTTTGCTAGGACTACTCTGTACTTCTCAACTCTATACAACCTATGTGGTGTATTTGGTTTTAGAAAAAGAAAATGTTTTTATTGATATATGCATGGTTGTTTGGCATATTTTTATCTTTACAGCCTTCATATCTGGGGGCACCTGACATCTGGGGCAAGAAAAACTGAAGAAAATGGCGTCGGTTGCAACTTTTATACCCCTGGCACACTGACGTCAGGGAAGAGGCGACAGCAACCGACGCCGGACCAAGACTTTGGAACTCAGGCTGACTACGGGTCGCCTGCCAGCAGGATAACCCAAGTGTAATGACTGCAACAGTGAATACACTCGAACATCTACATTTATGGTAGGTACACAACTGTACTTTTCCTATCCTTCTGGGCAACTAAAGTGTTGTCCAGCTTTTTGGGAATAGGCTGTGCCACATAAGGTAACTTCCAAGCCTTCTGAAATTAGAGCTGTATTAAGGCATCGGGAGGTGGGACCACCCAGGATGTCAAAGGGACAGATCGAAATCATCAAGTAGCACAAGCTCATCAGAAGTATTTTCTTTGGACCCCCCCCCCCCCATCAATTTCAGAATATCTCCAAAGGAGATGTCTTTGGGGAGGATCTAGGTGAACTTTCTCCGTCGTCTAAGTTGGTGTCTTTTCAGTGACAGACTCATTAAAAGATGCTCTATGCTTCTGCTTGCCTGTCCTTTTCCAGGGAATGTTTCTCGGGTCCTCTTATGGAGAAGAATTAAGAGTTAAGATAGGAAGCTTGAACATTGTGCAGTCTTAAACCTGATTGGGTCTGCCTGCCCCCGCCACCCCAAATGGGAGGAAGGAAGTACAGGAATCCAGTGGGGATGGGTCTGAACTTGATGCACACATCAGTCTTCTTGAACCAGCCAAAGCCCTCTGCACAACCTCAAAAGCTGACTCAGCTAATGGAGCTGAGGAAGAACTATACCTGTCAGTAAAGTCTGTAGCTTTCCCAACTGCAGAATAGGTTGGCGCTGAGTAGAATCTTGGTACCAAGCTGTCTAGAGTCAAAGCACAGAGGGAAAAGGAATTGCTCTGAAACCTTCGGAGTTAACTTCACCATTGGGACTCTGTCCCCAGGACACTTCCCAATTCAAAGGCAATGCTGTCGAGAAAGTGAGGGAAGGAAGTTGAAGCCAAAGTTTCCAAGGCAACATGCAAGCAAATCTTCTCCAACATCAACAGAGCAGTTTGGAGAGAGAGGTGTATCTCACATCGGATACTGCTGCTCTGGAATAGACTCCTCATTCACATAAAACAAAGTTCATCCATGTCTATGTTCAAGTGCAACTTGGATCTATGGATGGGGAAACAAGAAAATTACTCCAGTGTTACCCTCTGTACTAGTAATGGACAGAGGCAGCACCTAAATACTTTATCCAAAGCATGGGCCCCCTCAAATTATTTATGGTGTGATCCCAGTTCTTATTAGTGGTAATATATAATTATCAACCGTGGGATGGGTAACCCAGTCTAATTTGAGCACATATAATGGGGAAACTGGCTAGACCTAAAATGGCCCACAGGGCAGCTAGTCTTAGTACTTATCTATGAATTTATCACTGCAGACCACCTCAGAAGCACGTGTTGTCTGGCCTCACAAAGAGAAAATGTCATTACTCAAGTCTGTCTAATGCTAAATCACTTTCTTTTCAGCTGAGATAAAAGTTACTAATAATAATAATGACTAAATTATAACATGTGGAAATGTTCTCTTTTTTTAACCTGTAGACTGACAGAATAAAATTCTGGATAAACCCATAGATCCCCAGCATTTGCAGACCTCTCAGTATAAACTGTGTAACACAGGCTAAATATTTTCTGTACTGGCCCACTTTATATGTACTTCTTTATTAGCAAAACTGTGATCTAAAATTTCTTTCCCAGTTTTTTATGCAACTCAAAAACTGGTTACTGGAGTTTCTCCATAAACAAGAATGTACTTCCTTACTCCATGCCCTTCAATCCACAACCCCTTTTTCCCATTTTTTTTTCCACATGGGGTTGGGGTGCCACTTCACCAGCGACATTTGTCTAGAGCCAAGGTGTACACCACCAGATGGCTAGCCCTGCCATGGTAGTTCCTCCAAACCACACGCACACACCTATGGCCAATTTAGAATGTCCAGTCCACCTACTGCATTTCTTTGGAATGTAGGAGGAAACCGTAGCACCCAGAGGAAACACACGCACATCCAGGGTGGACAAACAGACTCTGCACAGAAGACACCCCAGCTGACAATCAAACAGAGAAATCTCTTGCTGTGAGACGACAATGCTGTCTGCTGTACCACTGTGCTGCTCCACAGCAAGAGGTTTCCTGGTTCGATTCTCAGCTGGGGTGATGTCCTTCAAGAATGCAACTGCAGTCATAACATATGGGTTGTCCTGCCTCAGGCAGCCCTCGGTTGGCCGGATTCCAAAGTCTGGGTCCGACGTTGGCTGATGTCTCATTTCTCTCCGACGTCAGGGCGGCTGGAGTATATAAGCATCAGCCGACGCCATCTTCTTCAGTCTTTCTTGCCGCGCGGTGCCCGAAGCAGAAGCAGTTCGCAAGTGCCGGTCGGTCAGCTCCTGTATTCTTCAAAACCGAAGTTATCAAAAAAGCTAAGTACCCCGTTGGGGACCTTTTCTTGCCTCAGCCGATGTCAGAAATTACTGAAAAAGTAAATAATTGTTTGTCTTGTGGTAAACAAATACCTCATAAAGATTTCCACTCTTACTGCCTCCCTTGCCTTGGCCCAGACCACGATGTCTCGGCCTGTGTCGCCTGTGCTCGCTTCAATAAGCGCACTCTCAGGCGCCGGGCGGAGTTCGCAGAAGACTTCGGCGACAAATTTCATTATACAATGCCGTCGGAACTACCGACAACGCAGACTCCTAAGAAACGAAAAGACCGGGACCGACATCCTCGGCCCGCGTCTTCCACCGACACCACGACAAAATTAACCGCGAGTGCCCCGGTTCCCTCTGAGCCGGTTATTTCACCGCTCCGAACTGAAGACACAGCATTACCGATACCTCCGATACCGGAGGCCACTCCGACGCCAGTTATTGATTTTCCTCCGGATACCGAAACCGAGGAAATGCCCGAGACCATTGCTGTTGATAAGGTCACTCCTGCACGTGGAGCAGCTAGGCCTCCCATGTCCATGTCTATCGAGGCCTACACACGTGCTAAGGCAGCCAGCAAGTCCAAGCATCTTACTGCTAAAACCTTACCTCAGCCTACTCCTGAAACTCAAATCATGTCTATGGCAGCAGATTTAATTTCCCTGATCAGAGGTTCCCAGGCCCATCCTGAGAGAGGATCCCAGCCTCCTCCTGACAAAAGGCCCAGGGTTGAACCCTCTGACCCTCTTCCTTCAGATGAAGATTCTGAGGACTCTGTTCACTCCGAAAGCCAGGAAGAGCCCTTCCAGACCTATGAGGATTCAGATGCAGAGGACTCCATCCCCTCGGCCTCCCCTCCTGAGGATATTTCTTTTGGGGAAGTTCTGCATTCCATGAGGGAGCATTTCAAGTGGCAAGGCCAGGAATATTCTGATTCCAGAAAGCGCCTTCGAACCTTCCTTAAAAAGCCCCAGCACAGACCCTTAGCTATACCTCCTGTGCTTGATGTTTTGGATGATTTGTACTCTGACTCCAGTGTCACCCCTGATGCTCTTCCCCCTGCTCTTGCCAAGCCTGACAGATACTATAGGGTTCCAGAAACCCATTCTCATTTCTTTAAGGCCCATGCTGTTGATTTAGAAACAATTTCCCAGGGGCCTAAAGGGGTTTCAGCTACCACCTCCAAAAACCCTTTGCCTTCCAACAGGGAAGCAAGGTCCTTAGAGAGATGGGGGAAGAAGGTTTACACCTCCACTACTTTATCTGTGAGAGCTCTCAGTTGTCTCTTTCACATGTTTCAATATCAGGATTTCCTGTTAGATGATTTACAGAAAACTTTGGCCTCCCCTGAACCCTTAGATAGGAAGTCTTTGCAGGAGAATGTGCATAATGCTCAACAGGTTAGCAATCACTTTCTACAGTGTGGATATGATGCATTGGAGGCTTCATGTAGGGCAGCTATGACAGGGGCGGTCATTTGTAGACATGCATGGTTAAAAGAACAACCCTTACCAGATCATGTTAAGGCAAAACTTCTTGATGCACCCTTGAAAAAGAACAAGCTTTTTGGTGCTAATGCTAAAGATGTGTTAAAGTCCATTGTGGAAAAAGCCAAGTCAGTTCAGACAGTAAAAGATTTTCTCCAGGTGCAGCCGCCCAGATTCAGCAGGAACTGGCCTTCTAAAAGCTGGTCCTTTCCTAATCCTGAAAGATCACAAAGGGGCAAAAACAGGCGTGGCCGAGGAAGAGGACAATACAGAGGATCCTACAGGGGACGACAATGGCAATCAACAAACCAAAGAAGTGACACGGGGGTTTCCCCTGCTCCGCAGGGACAATCTCAATGACTTTCCTCTAGTTCCACTAACCAAGGAGCAAACAGAGGCTCCTTTGGGCGGAAAGTTATCTCTGTTTTCAAAAAATTGGCACAAACTGACAACAGACAAATGGATTTTGGACATTATAGACCACGGTTACAGGTTCCACTTTCATACCTTGCCAAGAAAACAAGGCATGCCAAACCTTCCACAAAATCAGAGGGCAGAGGCTATAAAGCAAATTTCTCTGCTTGCACAGATCAAAGCAATAGAAAAAATTCCACAACAAGAACAAGGTCAGGGGTTTTATTCAAGACTGTTCCTTGTTCCAAGAAAAGAAAGTCAATGGAGACCAGTACTGGACTTGTCCGCTTTAAACACTTTTCTCATAGTACCAAAGTTCAAAATGCTGACTCTACAGCAACTCCTTCCCATGCTGGGCAAGGAGTCTTGGCTGATTACTCTGGACCTCAAGGAGGCATACCTGCATGTCCCTATAAGACACAGCTGCAGAAGATACCTCAGATTTCTTGCAGGGCCAGAGCATTATCAATTCTCAGCATTGCCATTTGGCTTATCTACTGCGCCCAGAGCATTCACGAAATGCCTGGCATCAGTAATTGCTCATTGCAGGCTCCAGGGGATTCAAATCTACCCATACCTGGAAGATTGCCTCATACAAGCGGACAACAAACTAACCTTGACAAAAAACTTGAATTATGTCATACACTTGCTACAGGCTCTGGGATACACAGTCATCTTTCAAAAGTCAAGACTTCAGCCATCCCAGCAAATAACCTTCTTAGGAGCCAAACTAGACACAGCCTCTCAAATGGCTTACCTGACAGAAGACAAGCAAAAGAAGTTAACCCATTACTTCAGAAGTTTAGCAAAGCTCACCCAGATGACTGCAAGGAGTTTCCTACAGGCCCTGGGTTACATGGCATCCTGGTTCCACTAGCAAGACTACACATGAGAAAGCTTCAATGGTACTTAAAAAGCTTATGGTCTCAACACAGCAACAACCTAGAAGCAACTATCCCACTCATTCTATGTCTTCAAAAGGAATTTCTATGGTGGGCATCAGCAAGTCAGTCAAACATAGGTATGTCATTCAAAAAACCTCAGATAACGCAGACCATGACCACAGACGCCTCAGACCTTGGATGGGGGGCGCACATGGAGGGCAGATGTATTCAAGGACGATGGTCTCCAAAGGAAACACATCTGCATATCAATCAAAAATAAATGTTAGCAGTAATGCATGCCATCGAGGCCTTTGGGCAACAACTTCAACAAGGTCACCTATTAATACGGACAGACAACACCACAGTGATGTGGTACATAAACAAGAAGGGGGCACTCATTCTTACCCCCTTTGCAGACTGACAATGAATCTTTGGGAAAAATCACTGGGTCTAAACATACAGTTACAATCCCAGTTTGTTCCAGGCAAAGACAATGTTCTGGCGGACAGTCTAAGCAGGAATTTCCTAGACCCCCACGAATGGAGGCTACATCCAGACATCTTCCTACAACTCACCTCGACATGGGGCAGGCCGGACGTAGACCTATTTGCCTCCCACCTCAATTATCACTTACAAAAGTTCTGCTCAAGGACATATCATCCACAAGCATGGAAAATAGATGCCCTCTCATTCAACTGGAGCACCCTGATAATTTATGCATTTCCACCTCTGCCACTGATGACCACAGTGTTATTAAAGATCAAAGCAGACAAGCCGAAGGGGATCCTAATAGCTCCAGACTGGCCAAGACAACACTGGTACCCACTACTACGGAGCATATGTCACAACAAAACGTGGGCCCTTCCACAATGGCCCCAACTTTTGACTCAACACAACTTCAGGACAGTTCATCCCAACATCCAGACACTACAGCTAACAGCTTGGGAAATCCCATAAATAACCTTGATTTACCTCTCTCCAAGGAAGTTCAGCGGATACTAACAGAAGCCCGCAGACCATCCACCAGAAAAGTTTACTCAGCCAAATGGAAGAGATTCAGCATTTGGAATACCAACAAGGGTCATGATGCCTCGTTTTTGAGCATACCTCTCATCCTGGAATACTTGGCAGATATGCTGCATAAAGGACTTTCATTCTCTTCCATAAAAATTCATGCTTCAGCTATCTCAGCTAGATACAACACTGACCCACCTGTGTTTTCACATCCTTTGTTAAGGCAATTTCTTAGAGGAATCAAGAATATAAAGCCCCCAAGAAAGGCACCAGTACCAGCTTGGGACCTCAATTTTATCCTAGAAAAATTGACTTTACCTCCCTTCGAGCCAGCAGCTTCTGTGGATTTACAATTTCTTTCCTGTTGGCCATTACCTCAGCAAAAAGGGTTTTGGAATTACAGGCCTTAATGGCAATACCACCGTTCATAACTTTTCACAGAGACAGGGTCTCCTTACGAACCAACCCTACCTTTCTGCCAAAAGTGGTATCTAGGGTTGCTTTAAATCAAGCAATTCACCTGCCTACTTTCTTTCCTAATCCTGAGAACAAAGGGGAAAGACTGTTGCATACCTTGGACATACACAGACAATTTCAATACTACCTAGACAGAACCAAGGCCAGTAGGAAGTCTGACCAGCTTTTTGTAGCTTACGCCCCTGCAGTACAAGGAAAAGCAATTTCTAAACAGACAATTTCAAAATGGATTGGAACTTGCATCAGATTCTGTTATTCCTTCCATGGAAAGAGTGTGCCAGCCAATGTCAGACCACACTCCACCAGAGCTACAGCCACCTCTACAGCTTTTTTAAGAGGGGTGCCTACAAAAGACATTCTAGAAGCTGCTACATGGAGCTCCGTGCATACATTTTCCAAGCACTACAACCTCCCTTTATATTCCAGATCCAGAGCAGGCTTTGCTTCGGCAGTCCTGCAGGGATTGATAGCTACACCATCCCTTTCTTAGAGCATACCACCTCCCCCAGCTACGCTTTGGTATTCAACCCATATGTTATGACTGCAGTTGCATTCTTGAAGGACATAGTACAGTTTTGTACCTACCATAAATGTAGATGTCCGATAGATATGCAACTGCAGTCGGGTTTTCCCTCCCTCCATCCCCTCTATGCCTTGGGTCCACTCCTCTCCCTGTTATCCTTAGCTGGGGATATCTGTTATGGTGCATCTGTTTATTGCTTATTTGTTGTCTGGAAACTTATTTTTGTTTACCAATTTGATTACAGCCTTCCTTGGAGGGCACCTGGCATCTGGGGCAAGAAACACTGAAGAAGATGGCGTCGGCTGATGCTTATATACTCCAGCCGCCCTGACGTCGGAGAGAAATGCGACATCAGCCGACGTCTGACCCAGACTTTGGAATCCGGCCGACCGAGGGCTGCCTGAGGCAGGGCAAACCCATATGTTATGACTGCAGTTGCATATCTATCGGACATCTACATTTATGGTAGGTACAAAACTGTACTTTTCCTGTACTATATGTATTTTTGATCTTCTATAGAAAATATATAACATGTCCTCCTGCTGACAGTGAAGACTCATTAGCTTACTATAAGCAGTGAAGCTTGATGCTTTTGGGATGGGAACCTAAAAACTTTTAAAGAAGAAAGCTTACTTAGCCATGTTAATCTGTCCTTCATTTCCAGGATTCGTTTCTTATCCCATCTTCACTGCTTTGGCCTGTTTCTCACTGTAATCATCTGCTTAATTAGACTGACTTAGAAGTCATTAACTGCGTGCCTGTCATCTCACAGTCTTCAGGTGTAGCTCATTCAACTGGTTTGTGATTCGTCCTACTCTTAATAGAAGTGTTGGCTGTATAGAGCAAACCTTTTTTAACTTTTGTTCCTCAAATTTTCCTGGATGCCCTGACTGAAATCACTGTTGCAGTATTCCAAACAGATGATTTTTCACCGCGGCCATTCATCCAGTGTACCAAAGCTTTATCTTCCCTGGATCATGCATCCAGTGTATGACCTCAACTCAAAACCGTAGGGGTATATAGGCACACATACGAGAGTAGAGCTTTCATCTCCAGCCCAAATGCAGGTCTCATACCTGTTGGACTGATCTTTGCATAGTTGTTGGTACTGTAGCTACTAAGACAAGATAAGCGTTTTGTTTGAGAACCTTCCTTTATTTTTATAAATTGTTTTGCTTTGTTTGTGTTGGATATCCACAAGTGTGAATGCAGTAGACAAATTCCATACAAAGACCTCCATACCCAGTATGTATTCTGCCATAGCACAGAACATAACTACAAGGCCTGCTCCACTGCCAGTCCTTTGTGCCCAAAGCTTTGTGATCCAGTTTTCTTTGCTCAACACTTTCTTACAGACCCAATGTCTTAAACATTGTGCTCACTCCAAGATGGAGGATTCCACCTCTCTAGGTGTACCTCCTTCTCACAAGAAAAAACTCGAAGCCTAGGTCTGACATTCATTCTGTCCAGTCTGATTCCAACCCGCCTGCTGAGGTTACAGAACCCGTGGTATGTCCAGCTCTACCCTGATGTCCTCTACCATGAACCTGCTGGAGGCCAAGATGGTGTTAGAGGATCATATGACTGAAGAGTCCACTTTTACTGAGAAGGGGAACCATAACTCATCATTTAAGAGGTGTCCTGCAAATTTTAGTCAAGGAAGAGAGTCCCAGAAAGTTAATTTATATGTATTAGGGGTCTGAGCAGCCCTGCAGATGTCACACGCACAAAAAAAAAAAAAAAAAAAAAAAAAAAAACGGCTAAAGACAAGTCCCTTCACCTCCTCCATCTAGAGTGGATGGACTTCTCCCCAGGTCTGCTGAAGGCCATTATGGCCCTGAAACCACCTCCTTTGCCTGCCCCCCCCAACCCCTCCTACCTTTCAGAACAATGCTGTTGATGGATCTTTCTTGAAAGATAAAGATGCCTCTGGCTTTGATCATTCTCTGCATATAGAGCCAGTGTCTGCCAAATTTGTAGGAAGGGATTTTTACTCTAGACTGTTCCTAGCTCCAGGAAAAGGACACTGGAGACCTATACTGGATCTCTCCCTGCTAAACACCTTTCTCAAAGTGGCAGCTTTCAAAATGGTCTCCCTGCAGACTGTGTTACCAGTTATTCTTTCACAGGCAAATGTATGCTCTCTGGTTCTAAAGGATGCCTGTCTGCGTATTCCCATTCACCCCTCCTGCAGGAGGTTCCTCAGGTTCTCTACGGGCTCATCTCACTTTCAGTTTACTGCTTTACCTTTTGGGCTTTCCACAACTCCAAGAGCATTCACAAAGTGTCTAGCACCAGTGGTAACCTTCTTCCGAATTTGGAGAAAGTCAGATTTTCGCCTATTTAGACAATGTACTGATCCAGGCTACCTCGTCACAGACCTTCCTGCATCACCTGCAGTTCACCTTCAACCTCCTCTTTCATTTGGGGTTCACAGTTGTCTACACAAAGCAGATTGGACACCACCTACGTGCTGGCCTAGCTCCTTCAGGAGAAGGTGCAAGCCTTATAGCTCAGTTCCACTCCAGCTCATCCTTGACACATGCTCAGCCAGGGAACTTCTAAGGCCCTTAGTGTCATGGCAACAACCATCCAAATGTTCCTTCTGGCCAGTTTGGGAAATTCAGTAGTACATGAAAGCAGCATGTTCCCAATATTGTCATCCTCCAAGTACAAAGATCCCCTCAAAAAGGTTTCCTAGTGGGTAACCCAGGTGAATCTCAGACCAGGGCTTTCCTTCAAACCACAGAATCTAGTTCAAGAGATGTGCAGAGATGACTTTCACGAGGCTGAGGAGGCCTGGACAGGTATCCACAGAATTCAGGGTGGGTGGCAGCCCAGATTCAAGAAGGAGCACATAGCCTAAAAGAGATGAGGGCCCTCATCCAAGCACTTCAGGTTTCACCCATCTGGAAACCAGGCCCTCTTTGAGTATTCACAGACACCACCACTGTCATGTGGTGTATAAACAAGTAAGGAGAGACCAGATAATAACAATTATACAGACTCACTCAGATTACTTGAGACCTAGCTAGCCAGAGAAACATTTTCGTACATGTTGTGTACATCCTGTCACAACCCAATGTTCTAGCAGACTCCCTACGCATGTTGTTAAAGATCCTCACAAATGGACCCTAAACAGAGGGATGTTCTTCTTGTTTCACTGTTGCAGTCATAACTGATGGGATTTCCTGCTGTGGAAGCCCTTGGCCAATTCGACTTACCAAAGACTGTTCTTCTCTTGCTGAAGCTGGTGGATGCCCTGACCAACTTCAAGATGTCTGGGTATAAAGGCAGTCAGCCAGTGCCATAACCTCAGGTCTTTCTTGCTGTCAGAGCCCAAAGCAGAGTGTTCGTTAGTGCGTCGGTTGGTCTGCTCCAGAGAACGATGATGTCTAACGCTAAGTACCCTGTTGGGGAACTTCTCATTTGTTTCTTGACTAATGTTAGAGAAAGTTAATATCTGTCTCCACTGCGCAAACAGATACCACACCAGCACTTTTATTCCTTGTGTGTAACTTGTTTGGGCCCAGAACACTATGTTTCTGACTGCCGGTTCTGTACTTGCTTTAATAGTAGAATAATTGTCTGGAGCTGAGATTTTCGCTAAGCACTTCAACGAGTCATTGGCATACTGATGTCCACCAGTGGAGCTGAGTTTGATCCCCTTGGCATAAAAGGAAAAGTGCTTAAAACTTAGGATAATGAGTAATGAGTAATGCTCATTTGCCATCCGCCAGTCCACCTAGGCTTATGATTGTTGAAGGTGAGATGCTTTTCCAGTCCCCACCAATGACTAAGGTTGTGGTGCAGGCTTCTGTCGAAGCCGTTTTGGAGTCTGATATGCCAGTGGGTCCCTGTTCTTCCTTACAAGCTGAAGAACTCTGCTCTTCAGTTGGGTCCAGAGCCACTTTGCAGGTCCCAGCTTCTGGTTGCCACTCTAAAACCAACAAAGGGGTATCCAAAGTCTGTCATCATCAGGAGATTGACGTTGTTCACTGGCCTCAGGATTCAGCTGTCTGTCCGCACCCTGATCCTAGTGTGGATGTCACATTCAGGCCTAAGCCCTCACATAAAAAGGCTGCATCCAGCTTACCTCAGCCAGAAATTTCCAGCTTCCACTCCCAAACTCAGGCCTATAAACAAGACTTCGGTTGGCTGAAGATTTGATCTCTGTGGTTAAATCCAGATGCCTCTCTCTCCCTGGTTTTGATCCTAAAACCTCTCCTGGTAAACGAAAGAGGGCATTTCCCCCAGGAGTCTTGATTCTTTTGACTCTAAGGATGGTAATGATGAATCCACCTATTTGTTGCCTCCTATGGGGATTTATATCCTGAAGGAACACCTTAAATGGGAAGCACAGGACCTCTTGCCATCCCTCCAGCCTTAGAGGTGGTGGATGATGTCCTGCTGGATTCTTCCTTGCAGCCAGACTCCCTCCCCCTGCCCTCGGAACCCTGATAAGATTTTACAGCGTTCTGGATTCCCACAGACACCTTTTCAAGAACTCTGTAGCAAACCCTGAAGTGGCAACTCGGGGACATAAGGGAGTTAAAGCTATTACCTTCAAAAATCCTGATAAACCAAACCCTTGGATAGGTTTGGAAAGAAAGTCTACACCTCTGGTACCCTTGTCAAGAGGACTTTGAACTGCCAGTTTCATGTGTTAAAATATCAGGAAGCCATTTCAGACCAGATAAAGCAAAAAATAGTGGGGACTGAAAATGAAGCTGTCACGAAACAACTGCTAGACTTGCGTTGTTCTTGCTCTCAGGTAGCTAAGCACTCCTTGCACTGCAGTTATGATACTTTGGAAGCTTCCAGCAGGGCAGCATCTTCAGGATCTGTGTTATTAGAAGACATACCTGGCTGAGAAAGTAGCCCCTCCCTGAATGTGTCAAATCCAGTGTCTTGGATGCTCCTTTGGACAAAGATTTTCTTTTGGCCCTAAATCTGAAGCCATGCTTAAGAAGCTGGAGGATAAGGCCAAGTCCATGCAAATGATCAGGGATTTTCTTTTCAAGTGTGCAACCTCCTTGCTTCAGCCACAATTACCCTACCAAACACTGGTCCTTTCGAGCCTCCAAGTCTAAGCCTAAACATGGAGAGCTTGTAGGAGAGGAGTCAAAGGCAGCACCAGCTGCCAATAGGCCTGGGGAGCCTGCCACCAGGGGCCTAGCAGAGACAAACTCCAGTTTAAACGGCCTCTAATTCGATTAGGCTTCCCAGATATTCCCCCTAACCAAAAGATAGGCCTTAAAGCAAATGCATCTTCTGTGTACCCAGTGTCAAACTCATTACAATGGAAAGGTTTTTACTTGAGGCTTTTCCTAGTCCTGGAAAAGAGGGTACCTGGAGGCTGATTCTGGACCTGTAAAGGCTCAGATGATTCTTGCAGGTACCAAAGTTCAAAATGCTTGCATTTCAAAAACTACTACAAATGGTCTGTTCCCAACGATTTTGTGGCAAACTTAGATCTAAAGGATGCATACCCCCACATTCACATAGAAAATCTCACAGGAGGTTCTTGCGCTTCAGAGCACATGGGAGGCATTGTCAGTTCTCTGCTGTGCCTTTGACTTGTCTGCTACACACAGGTATAGCCTTCTGCAGGTCAAAGGGAATTCATATTTACTCCTTCTTAAACGAGTACCTCATTCAGGCATCAGATCTAGAAGAACTCCGAGCAGATCTACTTTACACCCAAAAGATCCTGACTTGACTGGTAAGGTTCACCTTCCATGGCTTCTCACTGCCAGAGTGTTGTTCAGAGCCGTGGGTTACATGGCCTCTTGCATCGCCAGACTATATATGTGGAAGCTGCAGTGGAGCCTCAGAAATGTGTGATGCCAACCAACATTCTCAATCCCTCAACTTCAGGGTGAAGCTTCTCCCTTGTCTCAAAGAGTTTACCTGGTGGGCCTTGGCATGCTCCGTCAACCCGGTTCTTTCCTTCAGATTTATCTCTCACATCCAAATTCTGACCATGGATGCTTCGAAAATAGCCTGGGGAGCCCACCACAACAACTTCCAGACTCTGGGCAGATATAGGACTCCCAGTTCAAGAACACGTACATCAACCTAAAAGATTGCCTTCAAAGACCAGTGGAAAGCAGGAGTACTCTTGGTAAAGACAGAGACAATACCATGGTTATGTGGCACATAAGCATGGGGCACTCACTGTTACCTTCTGTCGCCTAGCTATAGACCTTTTTGGAAACTGCAAACTCCCTAGGCCTGCATCTCATGGCATAGTACCTACCAGGAGAAGCCAGTCATCTGGCGGATCACATAAGGAAGTGCCTCATGAGTGGCAACTGCATCGGGAAGATGGATGCCTTTTTCCCTCGGACAGGTGTACCCTTACTCTCCAGGATACTGCTGAAGATGAGGGACAAAGGTCCAAGGGTCATTCTAATAGCCCCAGCTTGGCCAAGGCAGCAGTGTCATGATCATTCTAAGCAAGAAGGAACAATGGATGCTGTCCCAGTGAGTGGAGTTAACACAGAACTAGGGCTCAGTCATAGACCTCAACTTCCACACTCACAAATTGGCAGCTTGAATATTACCTTGACCCCCTGGCAGTGGGCACCCCAGACAAACAGGTCCTGGACATTTAGGAAGAAGCCAGGAGACCTAGCACATGAAACTCTTACTCTACCAAATGGAGGAGAGTAACTGTATGATGGAAACAAAAGGAACAGAGCCCTTTGTAAGCCTATATGCCTTTGATTCTTTCGTATTTATCAGGACGTTTTGCAAAAGGACTTTTGGTACTTACATATCGCAACCAGCTTTTCGCGATAATGCCGCTTGCTTCCCGCTCTGTAAATTTAAAAAGAAATGTATGCAGAATCACACTGGCAATGTTAACTTCATTTAAAATCATTGTTTAGGTAGGGAAAACATTGTAAAATTTAAAGAATGAGTGCTTGATTCAAGCTATGCTGTTTTCCGACATCTAGTCACTGTAAATACACGTTCCATATCCCCAGCAATCTTGACAGCAATAGTAGACAATTTCTCCCCATACAAAAAGTGTAACCCAGCAAGTGAACCATCTGCAAGTATGCTTCCTTAATCAGCGAAGGAAAATCTTCACAAATATGTTGCTCAAAACATCCGGAAGGCATCCACATGAATACTATGCAAAACATCCCGAAAACATTGCAACAATAACTGCTATCCTCACAAAAAAAAAAAATCTGTTTCTATCAAATCCTACAAGAATGCTCTTCACATTACCACCGAAAACCATGTCATTTTATCTTTAACCTACATCGTCGAGACTTTTATCTCTTTTTGTTTATATTGTTATCAACTGTAATTATTTACTGCAGTATGTCAAATAAAACAAATGATTTACCCAAAAAATGTTTCTCCATATTTCTTATTCTCTGAAAAAGATTTAGTATCCAATTTTGTTGTAATCCTTCAGGCAGTAAAAACAAACAAACATTTCCCATGCTTCCTCAGTCCCAATTCCTGCACTAAGACAGCAGTGCAACCAATTTTTAAGTACACAAAGCAAGTTTCACATTACCGTGTTACTTTACATTGGTAATTTGGGACAAACTAGGTTGTACCCAAAGAAAACACCAAATTGTGTCTTGCGTTTAGTCCCACAATCCATTTTGGGGCCAACAAGCGTATTACCGCAACCGCGAAAATCTGGTTGCAATAATACGTAAGTACCAGACTTTTTTATTCCTCTATAAAAAAAAAACCACACTTCAGCAGTTTCAGCTTATCTGCCTACTCTCAACCCTCTTGTCTCTCATCCTCTCATGAAACAGTTCCTAAGAGGAGTTATCCACATTAAACCCCCTGAGGAAACCACTTGTTCCCCAGTGGGATCTGAATTTCATTGTGGAGAAGCTTATCCTTCCACCTTTCTAGCCAGCTGCCTCTGTAGATATTAAATTCCTGACCTGGAAGACTGCCTTCCTATTAGCAATTACTTCGGCTAGAAGGGTTTCAGAGCTTCACACCCTTGTGTGTGGAACCTTTCATCACTTTCCACCCAGGCATTCTCTCTCTGTCTTAGGACTATCTCTGTCTTAGCACTAACTCTTCCTTAATGCCTAAAGTAGTTACAGATATCTCTTTAAACAAGACCATCCACTTGCGTACCTTCTTCCCTAACCGTCAAAACAAGGGGGAGATAATTCCCTGTACTTTGGATGTCAGGAAGTCTGACTAGCTTTTGTAGTTTTTGCCTGTAGGTCTGAGGGGAGACAAGTTTCTAAACAGTCTCCAAATGGATCTCCAACTGTATGTTGTTTTATTACAGCCATCATGGAAAGAAGCCTTCAGACCCTGTGAGGTCGCACTCTGTTAGGGCTACTGCTACATCTACTGCTTTTTTAAAAGGGGTGGCCATTAAGGACATTTTGGAAGTCACCTTTTGGTGTCTGTGTATACCTTCACCAAACATCATCACCTTCCAAACTTTTTCAAGTCCGGAGTGGGATTTGCCACTGCCATCTTCCAAGGCATCCTTTCCTCTCCCTAATCTTTCCATCCACCTTTCTTTCGGCTTTGGGAGTCATCCCATCAGTTATGACTGAACAGTGAAACACACAGTACAGTACATTTATGTACACTTACTATAAATACAAATGTTTGTGTGTGCTCACTGTTGTAGTATTCTTTCCCTCTCTCCTTCCCCCTCTTGCCCCATGGGATTGGGGTGGCCGTTCTCCTTTCTGGTATGTCCCTCCTCCTCCTCTTTACATATCCTGAGTTTCTACGTTTATTGCCCTTGATGACCCTTTAGAGGACTCCTATCTGTTGGGGACAAAATGGTACAGAGGTCATGGCGTCAGCTGGCCAAGAGCTTCCATGGCAGGAAATCACATCAGTAATGAGTGCAACAGTGAAAACACTTGACCATCTACATTTATGGGAAGCATACACAGCTGTACTGTCTTCCTGGGCATTCTGCACAGGTGGGGAGCACCTCAGATGGAGTTATTTGCCTCAGAAAACATCAGGCAATTTCTCCTATTTTGTATCAGGACTCTTTGCACTTCAGCCCGGAAATCCGATGCATTCTTCATTCACTGGGCAAGGAAGTTTCTTTACATTTAACCTCCACTCCCATTAATTCCAAAAGTATTACTAAAAGTCCAGAAGGAAAAAAAACGAGCATTTTAAAGGCGACTGTCTCTTGATCAAGACAGCATTGATTTTCCCTTCTCTTTTGTTAAGCAGGGGCAATTACCACAACCTTACACACTCGGTGAATCTCATCACATATCAGAAGAGATCACTGCTTCATACAAACCTGTCTTTCTTAAGTCCATTTCCTTTTGTTACTTGCATCATGTCAAATCCTTGGCCACCTGTCCTTGAGCTCATTCTACCAGGGCAGTGGCATCCTTAAGGGGGGCATTCTATGAAGGAGGTAATGCCAGGACATTCCTAGAAGCTGACACATGGTCTTTGCACACAATTTAATTAAACATTACAGAATTGATGCTTTTTCAAGATCCAGAGCTGTGCTCATTAGCTCCGTTCTCTGAGCTCTTGAACAGTTGTTCTTTCCATTAACCATTTTCCCTTGAGCTCTGGGAACCACCCATATGTTTGGAATACTGCAACAGTAATCTCTGTCAGGACATAGTACAGTTGTGCAAGAACTTACCATAGCAGTAGATGTCCTACTGGGCACTGTTGCAGTATTCCTTCCCACCCTCCTTCCCCCTTTTGGATACCATCTGTTTTCTCTTACTGTCCTGTCTGCAGGACTCTAGGACCAAGGGGGCCCCTTTCACTCCCGGCTTGGCCCTTCCTAGCCAACCAGTCACTCTCAGAGCTCTTTAGGCCTTTGGCTTGGAGATCGTCTGAGGATCTACAGTCACGCATCCACCTAGATATACCCCCTAGACTTGCAAGCTGAGGTCATACATCAGACATACGATCCATGGAAGGTTAAGCTTTGGTGGCCCAGACGTCAGTAGTGATGAAAACACATCTTTACTGCAGCAGTGATCAGTAGAACATCTGCTGTCATAGTAAGTTTTTGCACAACCGTACTTTTTTGCTTTGCCCTTATCAGGGATTCCTTGGTCATCTGGTGGCAAAGAACCGAGGAAAAGGGTTTACTTATCTTGTTGATGGGTGTTTTTAGGTCTACTTGTCCATGTTCTGTGCATTGAGGTCGTTCCTGCCTATAATTATGAAACAAGATGTGATAGCACAGTACTACCTGGTAATGGGGGTATTTCCCAAAGTAGTTGCCTATGTAATTAACTACACTCAGTCTATAAATGAATGCCTGTGTATTTTTGTACATTTTTATTTAACATATTTTTTATGTCCTGATCACAAGTAATTTTATCTCCTTACACTTCCATGCTTTTTAGTGTCTTGGCTTTATCTTTTTTGTTGTTTATGAAGAAGTACATAAGTGCTCCTCATGATGTTCAGGATAGTCTTAACTAATGAACATGTAATGAATTGTGTACTCATCGAAGTGTTTTTGTCTTCACAGCACCACCTCATTTGAAGAAAAATTCTGCACCAGTACTGCCTCTGTATATTCTGGATTTATTTTTGAGATACTGAATGCCCAGTGTTTTCCTTTTCGAAGGTCATCATAATAGTGCCTTGTAACCGTGTGATCTGCATCGCAGCTGAGACGGAAGAAAATTTGAAAAGCACTGTTACTGTTATCTCCGAACACTGACTGCGAGACATTGCTGAAGATTTGAGAAGTGGCTATTAGCCTTTGCAGCAGTGGACATCATTTTATGCACAGCTAAGGCACACAGGATGTTCCTGTATGTGTCTTGTTGCTTTTATGCCCCCATTCCTTGGGCAAGTAAATTTTATGTACAGGGAAATGAAAGTCCTAAAATGTGGTCTCCGATTCTGTATCCTAGTGTGCTGATACGGCACTACAACGGACTTTTTCCTCCTCCATTCAGATTATGTCTTGAAAACAGAATAAAGCGTAACTTACATCATTCTGCTTGCAGTATTTGTCTAGTTTTTGTTGTTGTAAACTGTTCTGAGCAGGTGACACTAGGAGAGAAGCAGAGTGATGGGAGTCCGTTTGTGCTGGGGATTGGTGACAGGAGCACTCACACAGTCTGCTAGCCACTCGCTATGCATTTGGAGAGAATTATTATCAGATTTTCATAGTTTTCATTCTTTAGATATATGCTGCTTCTCCTTGAAGTGGATAAGGTTACTTTACTTGTTTTAGGGAAAATTGCAACTTTTCTGTGCAGGTAAGATGTCCTTCTAGTCTCATGTTGTAGTATTCTAAACCCTTGCGTTATCCTCTGCTAGCTACCTGAACGTCTGGCCAGTGTACAAAAGCTTCTACTCATTGCTAGGTACATGGGGCGTCTGACTTTGGCCGAGGGAGCGTGGGCTATAAAAGTGAAGTCTGCCCATAGCTTTCCTCAGATCTTCTCTGCCGCCAGTCAAATGTCAGCCCTTCCTGCTGTCGGATCTTTGAATTAAAAGTTAAGTTCCTCGTTGGGGCCATTTTTTTCCATTTCTCTTGTGTCACTGCATGCCTGTTTAAGTTCATGTCATCCAGGAAAGGAAAGTTAAGGTTCAGACATCAGAGCCCCCATAAGGACGCCCACGAGCTCTGCCTTTTCTGCTTAGGGCTTACACACGACCATCAAACCTGCACGATTTGTCAGGCTTTTGTACCCAAGACACTTTGCAGTCATCTAAACGCCCTTAATATTTCTCTAGAAAATCAGCATCTTAAACACTTGGCGCTAGCAGTGAAGGGCCCGTCCGATCAGACTGTAGAGCCACCTAAGAAGAAGGCCAATGTTTCCAAGCCTGAACCTGCTGCACCTCCACCACTTGACATCCCTCCTGTGGCTGACATTAGCCTGGAGGAATGTTTGGAATTTGCTGAAACAGTTTAGCGGGTACTGTTCGGGAGGTTGCAGAACCTAGGGCAGAAAGCACATCCATGGAGGTGTTGCAGACATTGGCTGCTGACAGCGAGGGGAGAACCTAGGCTCCTTATGTTTATCCAGGCTCTTCCTCTGCTCCTGAACAAACAGAATCTAGGCCTACCTTAGCTCCTACGTCCTCTAGGCCTTCCCTCAAAAAGAAGCAAAAGACTAAACATACTTCCCCTCCTGCAGAAAGCCCACCGGACTGGCAGGCCTTTTTCCAGAGCCTATTTAATGCTTTTATGTCCCTAAGGCCTGCTATGCCTGGTTCTTCACTTGCTCCACCTCCGCTCCTTAGTCCCAGGCCTCAGGTTGATGACACTCTCCTACCTGAAGCTGAGGATTCCTCAGACTCCTCCTCGGAGCATTCTCTCATATATGTCCCAGATGCCTTCCCCTCTTGGTTATGCTTCCCCAGAGACAGACTCCCCAGGAGAGGACCTCACCTTTGATGAGCCTATTTCAAAAAGTAAGAGAATAGTCTGTGGGATTCCTCTGAAATGTTAGATGTCCAGAAAGATACTACAAGCTCTTACAGATGGACACTCCTACTCCTTCTGCCATTCCTCCAGTTTTGCCAGCCTTCTTGGATGCTTTCAGTGCAGCCTCTGTGAATCCAGATTCCTAACCACCTGCCCATCAAAGGCCTGACAGACTCTACAAAGTCCCTGAAGGGGCTAAATTCCTGATTAAATGCACTGTGTCTCAGTCTTTGCAGATAAACCATCCACATTGCTTTCCTCCACCTCTGTCATTCCCACAGACAAGGACAGTAAAGATAGTGGAGTGCATTGGTAAAAAAGTGTACACTTCTGCTACTTTGGCCTTTAAAGCAGTAAATTTACCAGGCACAGATGTCCAGGTATGCCCTGACCCTTTTGGCTGAGGTCACTTAAGTTTTGGCTGACCTCCCTGACTCACCTGCCAAGGCTCAAGTATCTGTCCTCATCTCATTATCTTCCCAAGACGCAAGACATTCAATCAGATGCAGCTATGATGCTGCAGAAGACTCTGCCAGATCTGCAGCTTCTGCCTCATTCCTTAGAAGATACTCATGGTTAAGACTACAGCCCTTACCAGATGATATTAGGGCCAAATTCCTGGAAGCCCCTCTGGATAACTCTGCCACTTTGTGGGGCTAAGTGGCTGAGCTGTTCAAGACCCTTCAATAAAAGGGGAAGGAACTCCAGGATCTCAAACACTTGTTAGTCTCCCCTATCCCCAAATTGCAAAGAAACATCCCCACCAAAGTGCAGTTCATTAGAAAACACTCTGCTCCACCCTCACCCCCCATTGCAGGAGCAGAAAGAGCACCAGGAAGTAGCAGACTCCTTCCAAGCCTGCTCAGACTCCTGCCCAGAAACTTCAGTTTCAAGACAGGGCAGGTAGTCTGTGACTACCTACCTTTGCTGTCCACACCCCCCAAACTCCATTCCCCTGTCCCTAAGGCTCTGTCACTGTCTCCTAGGTTGGAGACGCATTACCACAGACAAGTAGGTCTTATCCATTATAGAAAGGGGTTATTTCATGACGTGGATCATCCCTCCTTCTTGGAGAGACCTCCCACAGGCTCACAAAGACCAGCGTCCGCTATTTCCGCCACTCATAGACTCCCTCCTTTCTCAAGGAGTGATACAACCCATTCCCATTGCAGAAAAGGGAAAGGGCTTTTACTCCATACTCTTCCTAGTACAAAGGCAGGATAGACAATGGAGACCTATCCTGGATTTCTCCCACCTCAACCTTTTCTTACAAGTACCCACCATCCGTATGCTTACTCTACAGATTTTTTCCCTTGATAATGCCTCAGGGATTTCTAGCCACCTTGGGCATAAAAAGGATGTCTGCCTGTGCATCCCTAGAAGGCCCAACTACAGGAAATACTTGCATTTTTCTGTGGGTTCCTCACATTTTCAGTTCTCTGCCTTGCCCTTTGGACTCTCTACAGCTCCAAGGGAATTCACCAAGTGTCTGGCTCCAGTTATTGCAGGATCCAAGGGATTCTGATATTTCCATACCTGGACGACCTCCTGATACAGGCAGAATGTTCCACATCCCCTCACCACAAACTGCACCAAGTTATGTCAGTCATACAGGCACTGAGATTCAGCATCAGTTACCCCAAATCCAACCTGAATCCATCCCAGGAACACGTTTTCCTGAGGTGCAGAATAAGGGCAGATACCATGAGAGCATTCCTTCCACCCAAAAAGGTGGAAAACCTAAAGCAGTACCTGTCCTCTGTCCTCCATGCCACTGCTGTGACAGCCAGCCAGTACCTCAGGTCGCTGGGAATATGGCTTCTACTGTTCCAATGCTGCCATTGGCAAGACTCCACATGAGAAAGTTGCAGTGGTGCCAGAGGTCAATATGGACCCAACATTCACACCCCTTGGACTTCAGCATTCCCTTCCTTCCCTGTCTGAGTAAGGAGATCCTCTAGTGGTTGGAGCAAATCAGAATCAACCCAGGACTCCCCTTACAAACCTCTTCCCCCAGTTCAGGAGGTGTACATAGATGGCTCAGATCTGGGCTGGGGAGCTGCTTTTGGCAGCCTGAGAGTGCATGGTACCTTTTCAGACATATTCAGGTGGGAGCACATCAACATCAGGGAAATGAGAGCAGAGAGCTTTTCTACATATCCTAAAATAAGGATCCTTAAAATTGTTCACAGGCAACACTACAATTCTATGGTATGTGAACAAACAAGGGGGGAAGAAAATCCTACTTGCTATGCAGACTTGCACTCCAAGCCTGGGAACTGACAGCCCAGTGAGGAGTCTTCCTGCAAGCAGTTTATATCCCTTCAGCACAGAACACTCAGGCAGACACCCTGAGCAGGTCTATGTCACAGTGCCACAAATGGATGCTTCACAGGGATGTGTTCCTGGACATTGTCTACAAGTGGGGGTACACCAAATAGATTGTTTGCTATTTTGCACCAGGTTTCCCAGCCCCCTAGCAAGGGCAACAAGACCTTTTCAATCTCTTGGAAAGGGATGTTTCTCTATGCATTCTCCCCCTTCCCACTCCTTCAAAACCTCCTACTGAAACTCCAGCTAGACCAACCAAAATTCTTGTTGGTGACTCACTTTTGGCCAAGACAGCATTGGTTCCCCTTTCTTGTGCGTTTAGCCAGGGGCAATCATCACAAGTTACCTCACAGAGTGGACCTTCTCACACAGGACAAGGGATCCCTTATCCATCCCCACCTGGAATCTCTGAACCTAACCCTGTGGGTGATCTTGAGCCCTTACAGACACTTTTATACTGAGGATGTGGTAACAGTCCTGCAGGAGGCCAGGAAACCGAATAGTGGGAGATCTTGTTTGTCGAAATGGAAAAGATTCTCCATGTGGTGTGTACAGAGACAGCTGGACCCCCTGCAAGGAGAGGTCCCCTTAGTGCTGTCCTATCTCTGTGAACTCTTGCAAGCAGGGCTGGCATATTCCTCTGTTAAGACCCACCTTGCTGCTATTTCAGCTTGTCTGCTTCTTGACCCTCCTCTTGCATCCCGTCTTCCTGCAAAGTTATTCTTCAAAGGCGTACTGCATCTCAAGACCCCCATGAGGCCAGTTCCACTTCCATGGGATCTGAACTATGTTTTAGAGAAGCTCACAATTGCTCCCTTTGAACTAGCATCCAAAACATTCCTGAAAGACTGTGCTTGGAAGACTGTACTCCTTGTGGACCTGACATCAGCCCGAAGAGTATCAGAACTCAAGGCACTCATGGCAACTCCTCCCTTTATCCTCTTCCACAAGGATAGAGTGACCCCGTGGACCAATCCCTCCTTCATGCCCAAGGTGGTCAATGAACTGTCCTTAAACCAAGGTGTTCACCTGCCCACCTTTTTTCCACATCCCCAGAACGACAGAGAGTCTTGCATTCCCTTGAGCATAGATGGCTTAGATTTTACCTTGACAAGACCAAGTCCATTAGGAAATCAGATCAATTATTTGTTGCCTTTCACCCCAGGGCTCTGGGAAAAGTGGTGACAAAATGGACAGTTTCTGCCTGGATTTCCAGGGATATATCATTTTGCTACACCTACCATGGAAAACAGCTAAATTCAAAAATTAAGGCCCACTCCACTAGGGCCATGGCTTCATCTGGAGACTTTATTTAAAGGACTGGATACTGCTTCCATTCTAGAGGCAGCTACATGGACATCTGTCCATACCTTCACTAAGCACTACAGACTGGATCATATCTCCAGGTCTAGAGCGGGATTTGCTGGTTTCATAGAAAACAGTTCCATGCCACCCCCTCTTCTTCCCTTTGAGCTTTGGCACTCACCCTAGGGTTTGGAATACTGCAACACGAGATAGAAGGACATAGAATAGTTGTGTAAAATCTTACCATAACCATAGATGTCCTCCTTTTTCATGTTGCAGTATTCATTCCCTCTCTCTTATCCCCTTTTTCAATTAAAATGATCCCTTCTTGGTTGACACAAAAGTTGTACAGCCATCCTGGGACTAGAGTCTAACTGGGGTGTTCAGTTCTGAGGAAAGGTATTTGCAGATGTCACTTTTATGGCCCACGCTCCCTCGGCAATGTCAGACATCCCACGTACCTAGCAGTAACTAGAAGCTTTTGTGTACTGGCTAGACTTTCGTGTAGCTAGCAGAGGATAACCCAAGGGTTTGGAATACTACAACATGGAAGAGAAGGACAAAGCATTTTACAGCTATGTCAAGAATCTCAATGGCAACAACCCAGATTTGCTCTGAGCTACAGCACAATGACACAAAATTCACGGAGCCAACTGATATCGCCAACATCCTGGCTGATGGGTTCAGTTACCCCCCCCCCACACCTCCTAAAGGGCCCATATCCATACTGGAGAAATGCAGTGCCCCTGCAATCACAATTGAACAGGTGAAAACTGCGCTATCGAAAGCGAAGAACACAGCATCCATGGGACCAGACAAATATCCCTGGCTGCGTTCTACATGAGCTTCAGAATGAACTAGCCCCCCCACCTAAGCACCATGTTCAATCATAGCCTCTCGACAGGCTTTGTACCCACTGAATGGTGCACGGCAACAGTTGTACTACTCCACAAAGGGGGAGCCACCATGGACCCTGGGAACTATCGCCGTATTAGCCTGACTGGCCTGGTCTGCAAGGCCATGGAGCATATTATCCTGGAACTCATAAACTAGGATATTGGTAATCTCCAGACTCTGGACCCGACCCAGTTTGGATTTGTGAAGGGCAGATCATGTCTCTACCATCCCCCATTCTGGTGTCATAAATAAACTCACCAAGTTGGGTTTAAACACGTACATCACAAGATGGGTCGCCAATGGGCTCACAGACAGAACCCACACAGTAAAAATTGCGGATTCTAAACCTGTGACAAGTGGAGTACCACAGGGTTCAGTCTTGGGTCCCCTCCTGTTTGGGATCTACTTCTCTGAAGTACAGGCCAACACAGAGGGCCACTGGCTGACCAGGTTCGCAGATGACTGCAAATTGTGTGCCATAGTTGAGACCCCAAATGACGTGGACATCCTTCAAAAGGGCCTTACCAAGACTGATGCCTGGTGTCAGAGCCATGGCCTCAAGCTCAACGCCAAAAAAATGCATAGTAATCCCCTTTGGTAAAAACCCTGTACCCATGGAACTACCACATAAACGGCAGTTCACGTAACACTGAAGTTGTGGTAAGAGACCTCGGGACTGTAGTGGGGGCAGCAACCTCTCCTTTGATAATCACATCACCACAGTAGTCAGGAAATCCTTCTACATAGCACACCTCATCATGAAAGGGTTCTCTTCCAGGAAAAAAATAATTGTCCACCTCTACTCTGCTCTCATCAGACCCATTATAGAGTACAGTGCCCCATTTGAAATGTACCTTACAAGGCATCTGCAGCAGCTAGAAAGGCCACAAAAATACCTCACAAAGAGGATTATGGGACTCAGTTACCCTCCACTGACCGCCTCAAAAAAACTCTGGCTTTACGCAGTAGTACATCACCTACTCCGAGGTGATCTCTGCCTAACATACAAAGCTATGTCAACCCTGAGCTGCTGGACATGCTACACCTTAAGAAATCCCAATCCCTCTGAACCACATGCTCTAGGGACCTAAACCTTGTTACCACAATTAACAGAAAATGCTGGAGGGATAGATTCCTGTCCTAGAGACTTACTCTGGAACAAACTACCTATCTATGTCAAGCAGAGTTAGTCACTAGCACTCTTCAAGAAAAATCTTGATGAGTGGATGGGCAATAGGAAATTCACCCTCGCCATCACTTCGGTGACCCTTACTAGACAGGGACACAGATAAATAGCATCCAGGGGTGGTGAAAGCCGGGGAACCTTGTTGGCTAGACTTTACATAGGCCCTACCTATGACCCTATCTATGGTTATGGTAAGCTTTTACACAGCTATTCTTTCCATCTTCTACAAAAAAGTACATCGCACTGTGATATCAGTAATATATTGAGTGCTTTTAACTTCTTGTAGTGTTAATTTATCATGATTTGCAGACCAGTAGTCATGTTTTTACATCACAACCCCACTTCCAGAAGTGCAGTTTCCTCTTTTTGTTAATTTGCATGAGGCCTAACAAAATTCTGATTTTTAGAACAATATTTGTGTTTTTCTCAAACGTGATATATGCACGTATTGGTGATTTGAAAAAATATGTTGCAACAAATGCCGTGTGTCTGACCTCTTGATGTACAGAGATGAAGCCTTGTTTGTTGTCCAGTCGAACAGTCTCTGATTAGTGGCATGGGTGCTGGAAGAACCTGGTAGCAAATGTGACTCTATTGGGGGGCATTATGTTTTCACTGTATTGGAATCCTCTGGCGGAGTACAGATGTTTTGCCCTCACCACCAGTAGGTCTAGAAATGCTTGCACCTTTTTTTTTTATTAAATTATCATGTATGATATAGATGATCTTACATTTATATAAATGAAAAACAACATTGACACCACTTTAGTTGCAAAAGTTATATGTCAGACATCATTTAAACAACTCTAGTTGAAAACATTATACATAACTTACAATCTATCCAGTCATTGCCAGTTAAGCATCTCATGCCTCTTTCAAATCCTGCTTCTTAAACCTTGTTCCTTTTCTGCATATATTGTTTCCACAATTCCCATGTTTTCCTGTGTAGTTTGCGCCTTCCCTTTTCTAAAGATCCAAATTCCAGTTGTTTTATCTCTGTTATTATAGTCGCTCCTACTAATAAAGTTGGTCTAGATTTCCATTTTCTAGTAATTGCTTTTTTGGCAGCCACGATAATTAGACTCCACAAGGCTTTACTATGTCTAGATAATTCCAGTTCTGTATCATAGCTCAAAATAAATCATCTCCCCAGTCAATAGTCAATCCACTGTGTTGGAGATGCTGGGTGAGCGCATTGATCTGCAGGGAATCCCTAAAGTCTGGCAGTTCACTACACTCACAAAAAATGTTTCCAGCCACCTGTTCTAACGCCTGTCATACCTCCAGTATTTGCTGTCTACCTGAGGAAAAATTCTTTGGAGTCTACTTGGAGTACAAAAATACCTATGTAAACACTTCCAGGCAAAGATCCTAAATCTTATAGACTGTGTTGCATATATGGAAGATGCACATATATCCCCCATTGCCTCTGTGAATTGCTAATCCAGTCTCTCTCTTCCCAATCCTTTCTAAGCTCCTCTGATTGATTCTTATAGTTATCATGCAATATTTTATATTCTATGCTAATTATTCCTTTAACGGTAACTTCTGTTCTAGATTATAATAAAAACTGCCAGTGCTGATTTTTCATTTAGGAGCCCCCTATTTCTTTCTCTTTGACTATACTCTTGATATCAGTCCTTGATAGGGAAGGCAGTCTCTAACCTTCAGTCCAATTAAATTCTTGGCCTCTTCCCATTCTGTTACCTTTCCATTTGTAGTTATTTGCTCCCAATACTTTGGTTCCTTTGCCAGTTTTCTCCAATAAGTTCCAGCCCCCTCTTTCCTATTGTCTGCATCCCTAACTGCTGTCATCCATATCGGCAGAATCTCTTTTCCATTCTTGTCTTGGTTTAGTTATTTAAATACTCCCTGCTATTTTATGAATATCATACTCTGTGTGATTTTTGCTGTTCTCATTAGAAGTCTTGCATCCACAATCCCCATATCATCATCATTCTTTTCCACGTTGAATTATAGTTTTTTCTTTGTGTTATAAGACCCTTTCTTAACTGTTGGCCTAAAATACCCCTTCAAATTGGGTAATTCTAGACCACCTTGTTCTATTGGAAGAATCAGCTTGTATCCCACTTGAACCTTGCTGTCTTGCCATACCAGATAAGATCCTTCAACTCTTTTTTTTTTTTTTTTTTTAATTGCTATCTACAGCTTTTTCTCTGGTTAATAAAAAATATGCCTGACCTGTGTATACGACTAAAGGGACAAAAAACATTTTAATTGCTTGTGTCTTAATATCTATATCCATAAAACACAGCTTACAGTTTTTCACGTTTTGTATTTTCTTCTGTTTCATCTCTTCCCACATATCCTTAGCTGCCGAAACAGAGCAATTTCTAATCCATACTCCTAAATACTTAATTTTATCATGTCCCCATAAATACAGATATTGTTGGACCAATTCAAATGTGGATGCATAATTTACTGCTGTTGCCTTTGTTTTAGCTTCATTGTTGTATCTCGAGAAGATTTGAAACCATCTTAAAATATTCCACAACACCGTAATGTCTCTTTCCGGTTTTATCATATATAAAGTAATATCATCTACAAACGCCCAGATTTTCCTGATTACCATACCAGTTATGTCACTGAATTTCTGAATCTCTTTACTTTCTTTGCCAGTGGTTATAAATATAATGCAAACAACAAAGGGGAAAGTGGACAAGCCACTGAAGCATAAGTTATCAGAGAGGACCCCACCCCCTTTAATTTTCACCTCTGATCCCTCATATAAATTCCTAATCAACCTTGTAATTGTATCAGGGAAAGCAAATGCTTCCATTGCCTTGCTAATGAAGTCCCACTCTACTCTGTCAAATGCTTTCTCTGCATCAAGTCCCACCAATAACAGAGGTATTTTCTTACATTCTGCTTCTCTCTGGATCATCAGTGTTCTGTTAATATTGTCAAATGTTTGCCTCCCTTCCACAAAACCACACACTAATCCATATCTGTCAATGTTGGTATCACTTTTGCCATTCTTTTAGCCATTATAGATATAAACACTTTATAATCATGGTTTAGTATTTGAATGGGCCTGTATGAAGCTGTATCTTTACCCTCTTTAGGTATTATAGCTACCACTGCTTTCTTCCAGGATGTTGGTACTTCAACTCCTCTTAAAATATTGTTAAACAAAACCTTGTTTTTTCAGGTTTTTTTCATCCTAGCTTCCAAACTTCCACAGGAATCCCATCTATTCCTGGGGACTTTTCTGTAGATTGTTTATAGATAGCCATTTTTATCTCATCTCATGCTATCCTGTTAGTAATTGAACCTCCTCTGTATTGGCATATTTAATTCTTCCATAAGCATTTACATTTGTACCTTTTCTTGATTTCCATATTTCACTGCTTTATACAAATTTTCATAAAATTTCCAAAATATTTATAATAGTTCCACAGGATCTGTTATCTTCCTTGCTATAGGCTCCCTAAGCTCCACTTTTTGTTGCCCGAGTTGTTTTTTTTCTCTAGAATTATTATCCAAAAACAGATGTTTATTGTGTTTCACTGTTGCAGTCATTACACTTGGGTTATCCTGCTGGCAGGCTACCCGCAGTCGGCCTGAATTCCAAAGTCCTGGTCTGGCATCTGTTGCTGTTGCCTCTTCCCTGACGTCAGTTCGCCAGGGGTATAACAGATGCAGCTGACACCATTTTCTTCAGTCTTTCTTACCGCGCGGTGCCCGAAGCAAAAGCAGTTCGCAAGTGCCAGTCGGCAAACTCCTGGGATTTTCGAAATCGAATTTCAGATCTGAAGTCTTCATTAAAGCTAAGTACCCCATTGGGGAAACTTTTTTTCTTGCTCCAGACCGATGTCAGAAAAAGTTAATTGTATTTCTTGTGGGAAGCAAATACCTCATAAGGATTTTCATTCTTACTGTATTCCTTGCCTAGGCCCTGACCACGAAGTTGCTAGCTGTCAGTTTTGTGGTAGATTTAACCAACGCACTATTAAGCGTAGGTACGATTTTGCCTTTCATTACTTTGGCCGAAAATTTAATTATATAATGCTGTCGGAGCAGCCGACTACCGGAGTTCATAAAAAGCGCAAGGAAAAGGACAGGCATCTGAGGTCCAAAACCAACGACAAGGCCTCTGCTAGGCCAGTCGCCAGTTCGCCGGTACTCAGTGAGGCACTTTTGCAGCCCCTGATGCCCGCTACCTCAGAGCCACAGGCCGCTTCCGACTTCCACATGGAGACAACTAGGCCTCTGGATACTCAAGGTATTGGACACTCAAACTATTCCCTCAGATGGGTCTGGAGCCGCTGAGCAGGCATTGACTTCTGAGGGTGTTTTCAGACATACACAGTTATATGTCAAGCCAACCATAGCTTCCAAGGCAAAGACTAAAACAGCTTTAAAGACAAAGAAACAAGTACAGCATTCTCCTGGACAGACTTTATGGCCGAAGACCTAATTACTTTGATCAGGGGTTCCCATCCCCCTCTTGATAAGAGGCCTAGGCAAGGCACAGAATATGATTCTTCTGATCAGGGTTCCATTTCCTCTGACTCCTCTTTAGAACAGGGATACTCTCTTCCTCCCTATGAGGATTCTGATGCTGAAGAATCTATTCCTTCAGCCTCTCCTCCTGAGGATTATTCTTTTGGGGAAACCCTGCATACCATGAGGGAGCATTTTCACTGGGAGAGCCACGATTACTCCGAATCTAAGAAAAGGCTCAGAGACTTTCTTTTACTACCTCAGCACAGACCTCTTGCTATTCCCTCCCTAGACATTGTAGATGTATTTTCAGAGTCCGGCCTGTCTCCTGACTGTTTACCTCCTGCACCTGTTAAGCCAGACAGATACTACAGGGTTCCAGATTCTCATAAATTTCTATATAAAAACCCTGCTGCTGACCCAGAAATAATATATCTCAGGGTCCCAAAGGGGTCAAGGCTTCCACTGCAAAAAACCCTGTCCCCTCTGATAGGGATTCTAGGGCACTGGACAGATGAGGGAAAAAGTTTACACTTCTGCTACCTTGGCTGTAAGGGCTTTAAATTGTCAGTTTCATATGCTTAAATATCAGCAATGCTTAATGTCACTGCTAAAACAGAAAATGTTGACATTCTGAATGTTCTGAAAACAATTGCATGCAGCTGAACAAGTGGGAAAGCATACTTTGCAATGTGGTTTTGATTCACTGGAGGCCTCTTACAGGGCCGCTGTTACAGGTTCTGTCATTAGAAGGCATACTTGGTTAAAGGAACAGAATCTGCCTGATCATGTTAAAGCAAAATTATTGGATGCTCCATTACAGCATGATACTTTGTTTGGTGTTAAGGCAGAAGAGGTGTTGAATGGAGGATAAAGCGTAATCTGTGTAGACAGTTAAGGATTTCTTACAGGTACATCCACCCAGATTTTGCAAGAACTGGCCTTCTAAGAATTGGTCCTTTCCAGTGTCAGACAGGCCACAAAGAGGCAGATACAGATGCCCTAGAGGCAGATACCAGCCCCAAGGCTCATACAGGCCTAAACAATGGGGTGCTTCTACCTCCAAAAGCAGAGAAGACAAATCACAGCAAACAGGAAACAGTCCCAATGACTTTCCTTTGCCAATGCCAAGCACTTATCTTTTTGGCAGCACCCTTAGGGGGGGAAACTAGCACTTTTTTCACAAAATTGGCACATGATCACCCAGGACAAATGGGTCTTAAATATAGTGTCTCAGGGCTACATGTTCCACTTTCACACCCTTCCAAAGGCAAAAGGTATGCCAGATCTGCCACACAATCAATGGGCTGAAGCACAAAAGCAAGTTTTCTCTCATGGACATGAGGGCTTTTCAGCAAGTACTACAGCAAGAACAGGGACAAGGATTTTACTCTAGACTTTTCTTGGTACCCAGAAAGGACAAAGCCTGGAGACCAATACTGGACCTGTCTATTCTAAACACTTTTCTGGGCGTTCCAAAATTCAAAATGTTAACTCTGCAGCAGCTTCTGCCCATGCTGGGCAAGAAGGCTTGGCTTGTGACTTTAGACCTAAAAGATGCATCCCTGCATGTCCCAATCAGACAATCATGCAGAAGATACCTCAGATTTATAGCTGTCTCAATGCATTACCAATTTTTTGCACTACCCTTTGGCTTATCTACTGCACCCAGGGTCTTCACAAAATGTCTGGCACCAGTAATTGCCTTTTGGAGACAGAGGAATTCAAATATATCCTTACTTGGACGACTGCCTTATTCAAGCAGAGAACAAGGACACTCTACTGCAGCATCTGGCATTTGTAAAAACATTACTAACAGGCCTAGGGTACACAGTAAACTAAAAGAAATCAAAACTCGTACCCTGTCAAGAGATAATATTCCTGGGTGCAAGCTTAAATACAACTGCCTAGATGGCTTATCTCACGCCTGACAAACGCAGACAACTGACTACTTATTTCAAAATGTTGGCAACAAAGACCCAGTTATCTGCAAGAAAAATTCTGTAGGCTTTGGGCTTCATGGCATCCTGTATTCTGCTAATTCCATATGCAAGACTGCATATGAGGATACTTCAATGGTATCTAAAAAGTATTTGGACTCAACATTGCCACAGCCTGGAATTACCCTAATTCCCTGCCTGCAACAGGAGTTTTGATGGTGGGCAAAAGCCTGTCACCACAACACGGGACAGCCATTCACCGTACCCACAGCCAGGCAGACATTGACAACAGATGCATCAGATTATGCCTGGGGGGCCCATATGGCAGGAAGATGTATTCAGGGCACATGGTCCGCAAGCCTAATGCATCTACATATCAATCAAAAAGAGATGCTAGCAGTTCAAAATGCCCTGACAGCCTTCAAGGATCTACTTCATCCAGGACAACTACTGATAAAGACAGACAGTACCACAGTCATGTGGTACATAAACAAGCAAGGGGGCACACATTCCTACCCCCTCCGCAGACTATCCATGAACTTGTGGGACACAGCATTGACTTACCAAGTACATCTGCAAGCACAATTCCTGCCAGGAAGGATAAATACTCTGGCAGATGAACTAAGCAGAAACCTAATGGATCTCCGAGTGGAAATTGGATCCACAAGTCCTCAGCATGATAACAAGGAACTGGGGATGCCCGGACATAGACCTATTTGCCTCCCCGCACAATTGCCAACTACAAAGATTCTGCACAAGGACTTATCACAAGCAAGCATGGAAAGTGGATGCTCTATCTTTCAGCTGGAAAAACCTAACCGTATATGCCTTTCCTCCTCTGCCTCTCCTCCCCAAGGTACTCCTCAAGGTCAGCCAAGAGAAGCCAAAAATGATACTGATTGCCCCAGACTGGCCCTGCCAGCACTGGTACCCAATCCTAAAGAGCTGGTCTCAATGCCCAGCTTGGACATTACCTCAAATACCTCCCTTATTGACCCAACAAGACAGTCAGATACTGCAAAGCCAACTCAGGACCTTAAACCTGGCAGCATGGCGAGTAATGTAGCCATTCAAGGCACACCTCTTTCTAAAGCAGTCATGGATGTTATTTTAGAGGCCAGAAGGCCTAGCACCAGAAAATCTTATGCAGAGAAATGGAAGAGATTCTGTGCTTGGAACCAGGCACAAGGTATTGACACGATTTTTCCAAATATTCCTCAGATTTTGCAATAGTTAACTGGGATGCTGGATAAAGGCCTTTCCTTTTCATCAATTAAAATTCATGCCTCTGCCATTTCAGCTCATTACAATACAGAACCACCTATTTTTTCTCATCCATTACTAAGACAGTACCTCAGAGGGGCCAAAAATATAAGACCACCAAGGAGAGCACCAATACCTGCATGGGACCTCAACTATGTCTTGGAAAAACTTACACTGCCTCTGTTTGAGCCAGCCTCTGCAGCTGATATAAAATTCTTATCCTGGAAAACAGTTCTGCTCCTAGCAATAACCTCCGCTAGACTAGTCTCAGAGTTACAGGCACTCATGGCTGTAGAACCATTTATCATTTTCCATACTGACAGGGTTTCTCTGAGGACAAACCCTACATTTATGCCTAAGGTAGTGACCAGTGTGGCCCTTAACAAAACCATTCACTTGCCTACCTTTTACCCAAACCCACATACTAAGGGTGAGAGACTTCTTCATTCTTTGGACATTCACAGACAGCTATGCTTCTACTTGGACAGAACCAAAGCTTTCAGAAAGACTGAACAGCTTCTAGTAGCATATGCTGCAGGATCACAAGGAAAGCCTATTTCAAAGCAGACTATTTCAAAGTGGATAGGCCACTGCATTCGTTTCTGCTATTCACAACATGGCAAACCAGTGCCTAAGGGCATTAGGCCACATTCCACCAGAGCAGCAGCCACTTCAGCAGCCTTCCTCGGAGGAGTACCAACCAAAGACATCTTAGAGGCTGTAACTTGGAGTTCAGTGCATACTTTTACAAAGCACTATCACTTACCTCTCTACTCTAAATCCAGGGCAGGCTTTGCCACTGCAGTTCTGCAGGGCCTGATAGCCTCTCTTAATCCTATTTAGCACCAGCCTCCCAACCATAGCTTTGGGATTCAACCCAATTGTAATGACTGCAACAGTGAAACACGATGAACATAGTACAGTTGTGTACCTACCATAAATGTAGATGTTCGAGTGTATTCACTGTTGCAGTCCAGGTTTCCATCCCTCCATCCCCCTTTTCCTTGCTGGGACTTATCTGTACTTCTCTATTCTATACAACCTATGTGGTGTATTCGCTTGTAGATGAAGGAAAAGTTGTTTTTTGTGTATGCATGCTTATTGGCATGATTTAGCCTACCATTTTAGGGGCACCTGACATCTGGGGCAAGAAAAACTGAAGAAAATGGCGTTGGCTGCATCTTTTATGCCCCTGGCGCACTGACGTCAGTGAGGAGGAGACAGCAGCAACCGACGCCGGACCTAGACTTTGGAACTCGGGCCAACTGCGGGTAGCCTGCCAGTAAGATAACCCAACTGTAATGACTGCAACAGTGAATTTCTTGTCATATCAATTTAAGCCTATGTCACATCTTACATAACTTTTTGTTTTTCTTCAAAGCCCTCAAACAGAACAACCAACCCTCTGAAACAGTAACACACACAACTATGTACAACATCAAATATTGAAGATTTTGCTTCCTAATGGAACAAAAGTTCTAAGTTGATGGCCACACAGGCTAGACTTCTCTTTATCAAACTGTCTTCTAGTGACATGCAAACCAGACACAAAGCTTCTAAGGATACCTTGTTTACCAGAAAAAAAGCCTTATAATATTAAGTCTTCTTTTTCATTTACATGCTTTGTAATAAACTTGTTACTGTTTAACAATCCAGCATATTAATCCAGTCATTTCCCTATGCAAGCATGGGAAAAATCACACAAGTTTTTCTTTTGTCGTACTGTCTTAACTGGACCTTTCCCGTCTCCCCCTTCTCCTCTTCTTTTTTTACATTGCAGTGCCTACATTTCCTAAAACTACTGCCAGATGTATTCCAAATAAACTCCAGAACCAAAAACCACAACGAAGGAACAAACAGCTAACACAAACAGCTTTATTGAAACAGTTGAGTGCTTTCTTCCCTTCTATGATAAGGGACTTCAGAACAAATTTACAAAATACACCCACACTACTAACCCAGGCTTAAATAGTGAACCACTAATTATACATCAATTAATTCTTAAAATGATGACATTTAATGAGGAAAAGACATTTGAACAGAACGTATAACGAATACAATGAATATATATGAAAAATATATGAAAAAGTGTATACAAATAATACCTAAAATATTAAAAGTATTGTGGAAACTATGTTCTAATCTCCTAAATAAGAGATCTTACCCTAATATATGTGTTCATTTTAATATGCTAGATAAGCTGATAGCCTCATTAATACCTGGATACTTAGTGGCATCAAGCTTAAGTTGCCATCTTGACTCACAGACATCCAAATGGACATCTAGGTGTCTACCTTGTGGATCTCTAAAAACATGGTCTCTACATTCGTTAATGTGTCTTGCAAGTGCATTAGTTTGCCTGTTATGTCAGGCCCTCATACATATTCATATGGCGCTGCTGCACCATCTGTAGTGAGGACGCTCGGCGCAAGGCTCAAACCGTCCTTGCGCCGAGCTTCTTGAATCCCGGGGTCGGTCTCTACATTTGTTAATATGTCTTGCAAGTGTATTAGTTTGCCTGTTATGTCTGATGTACAGTAAATGTTCACTTATTCTGTTCTTAAAAGATCTAGCAGTCTTACCCACATAAAAAACAGGGCACATCAAACACTTAGTTACATAAACCACGTTGGTGGTACAACATTTAAAATACCCATTAATCCTCAATGTTTTTCCATTCAACACAAAACTGTCCCGTTTCTAAAATATGGGGGCAATAGTTACAGTGCTGACACTTAAAACTCCCTTTACTTCTATTCGTACTAGTCTCCCTATATATCTTAGTTCCTTCCATTATATTTTTAAAGGACCAATCTTTTTTAAAAATAATTTTGGGGTTTCCCCCCACTTTTTGCGCTACATTATCATCAAATTATAAAATGTCCCAATTATTAAAAATAATATATACAATATTCGAAACATCTTGATTAAAACATATAATAAAGCTGAGGCTAATTTTTGGATCCATATTCCCCTTATTTACATTACTACCATCTTTACCAAATACTAAAATTGGTTTATGCATACCATTTTGTCGTTTGTGCACCACTTCCTTACTAATCTCATCAAGTAGGAAATCCGGATATTCTCTGGCCTTAAACATATTAAAGATAGTATTTGTTGATGAGTTAAAGTTTATGTCCAAGCTCACCATCTTGGCTGCTTGAACCAATTGCCCTTTTACTATAGACTTTTTCTGAAAGGATGGGTGTACACTAGTAAACTCTAAATAAGAGTCAATGGTGACCATAATTATTCTCATCTAACTTTATTTTACTCACCTTGTCTAAGAATTCCCAAGAATCTTTGCATATGTATGGAAATGTCTTTAATCCTGCCTGTAATTTTTTAATCCAAAAATTTACTTATAAAACAAGATTTCGATAGTTTTCCATCAACTATAGGTCTAAAATGTGGGTCTCCAAGTCCCTTATGGACCTTGGGAATTCCATTTGGCAACTCCAGGCCCGGTGGTTGAGAGACACCCACCTCCACAATACCAGCTAAAGCTTGTGGATGGAGGTCTGCAGGTGTCCCCAGGTTGGCCAGTAGCTCCTCGGTACATGTGAGTGGGGGCTGGGTGAGTGGCCCCCCACCTGTTGCACCTTGTTCCCTGGCAATTGCATTGGCACACTGTTTCGCCCATCTTATGAGGTCAGTGCAGTGTCTGTGCACCTGCTGATAGGTGCGATTGTGACCACCAACATCATTTACCCTCCTGCAGAGTTCTTCCCACAGGGCATCCCGCTGCTGTGCATCCTTTGGCACATGGCTGAAGAGCGTTGTGTGGTTGTCGAGGAGGTATGGGACGAGGACCTCATCCTCCAAGCAGCTGTACGCCAACAGTCTGCTGTATGGCATACCTGGAAATGCATAATGATGGAGACAGGTCACAGTAAATCACAGAGAAGTACAGCTGAACATACATGTGTATCACATTTATTAAGATTACAAATACATCTTTGCAAATCTACATGACACTAACACCACTGACATGTATAAGCCACACACATTTGACACTTACTGGTGATGTGATGTTATCTCCATATATGCGTGTGTCATGTGATGACATTGCTCATACACCATGTGGATGTTGTCTTGATATGGGCATGTCTGTTTGCCTGTACTGGTGTCTTTACCTATCAGCACATGCCTGGATGTGTTCACATTAATGCAGTCAACCTTAATGCTGTGTATATGTCACATATATAGTCATACATAGCTGTTAGGGACATGACCTGTGACCCTGCAGACTTGCAAGCATGTATGTGTTTTGCCATATACATCTACATGGCACTCTACAGCTGTGTAGCATCCTGCCATGTATTGCCTGTGTAACACATGGGACAATAGCTAGGTCAATGGTATTTGCAGGGTTGGACATCAACTATAGCATGTATGGTCATAGTGATCTAGTAGGCTATATGCCCTGGGCCATTTATGAGCCTACGCAGACAGGTTACCTAGCTGTAGGCAACAGACAGGTAAGTTTCAGTGGCCAGTTCAAGCAGTGCCACAGAACTGATCCACAGGGTTACTGATATATTTGGCATGCAGTCATCACACCATGTCACAGAGTGGGGCGATGTGCAGCTTTGCTGGACAGGGATGCATAGTATGGCAAGATTATGGTAAGTGTATGGGACAGAGGTCTGTCAGGCATGTTGTGATCCTTGTACTAGAAAGGTGGATGTCCATGACATATGTGTTTATTTGGGATCAGGATGTGTTAAGTGTAGCATGTCCAACACCTCTGGGTTGGACATGGCTTTATTCAGGGTAGGCTGCATGCTATATAGTGCAGCTAGGGATTGGGAAGGGTAGTCTATGCCATCTACACATGGGCAATAACCCTTAAAGGAAATATGTGATCTATTATGGGTCACATGGGTGTTGAGTATGGCTGAACAATTATCTGTATATTCCTGGATGGCACACTGTCATGATTAGGGGTGCCACATACGACTACCTGTCTGGTGTGGTGAGGTAACTATCAAAGGAGAGTACTGTCCAGCTGCATCCCATACACACAGTTGCCATTATGTTGACCGCTGCCTAGGTGGTAGTTAATGAGTCCAGGGTTTGTAACATAGGGGATGACAGTGCAATACTTAGCTGTTAGATTGTGGCCATGTGTCGCACACCACACATCTGACACACTAAGGCCCTTCTGTATGTTGAACACAGCACACATTGAGTTGACTATTGTTCCTAGTTCATAATAATTTGCAAACATCAATAGGCTGATGCCTTCTGTGTTAGTCTGTGTGGTATAGATAACAAAGAGGGGGAGTACTAGGAATGACCCCTGTATTACTGTGGCTGGCACTGTTGTGATGTGCGTGTATTAGTCAGACACCTTCTGTAGTGTTGGTTCTGCCAGCAGTCCAGTTGCCAACCACTCCTGTGACATAGGAATATACACCTAGTTTACTGAGTGTAGCTGGAACACAGTATGGGTGATGTTGTCGTACGACCTGGAAAGGTCATCATATGCAGTGTGAATCAACTCTACTGTCATCTACATCTGTACCAAGTACATCAAATGCGTTGATCATGGTTCATGGCCGTACAGACCAGACTCAGCAGGGTAGTTGTGTACTATGTCCCATTATCAATGGTGTCTCCCCTTTTGTGGGGTGTGATAACTGTTGCTGTGCACCATGCGGTGTGTACACAGCCTGACATGGAGCTATGATTGAACATGATGTGCATGTGGATAGCTGAATGTTCTTACATTTGTGTAGGATACACCCTGGGATGTTGACAGGTCCCATGAAAGCTGTATATATGGCTTTAGAGAGTGCAGCTTGTACCTGCATAGCTGTTAGTACAGGGGTCCTGTAGTGTACATGGATATATTACTAAGTGTACCTTTTGGGGGGGGGAGTGGGTTTAGGTTCTCTAAGACCCTATCTGGATGAACGGGTGCTATTTCTGTAGGGGCAGTACTTCCCATGCCATAATGCTGTGCAGCACGGCAGATCTTGTCGTTGCCATTACGATTAATGACACAGCTATAGAATGTTTTGTGCTTGGCCTCATAATATGTAGCTGATTAGTTTCACAGTAGCTTTGTGTGGTTTTATATGGTGTATCTGCATCTTACTGAGGCTAACCGGCGATCACCTATACTCATGTGTGTTCACTCTTGCAACAGTTTAAAGCATGGTACCACCAGTTTGCCTTCTTGTCTGTGTTGGCTTGAATCCTGGTTCTGTTTCAGTGGCACAATCACTGCACATATGTGACTGCTTAAGGTTCATTTGTGTAGGATTCAGTATTTGCACATGCATTGTCCACCTGCATGGGTGCCATGACAGTCACCACTCTGCTCTTAGGAAACATAACATTGGCATTGGAGACTATGTGTAGCATAGTGTTAGCCCTGTTTGTGTGACTACTGTGATCCAGGTCAGTGGGGTCGATGGAATCCAACATGCATTGAGTGCAGGTGTTGGTACATGAGGAGTCTTCCCAGTTCATAATGGGATAGTTGAGAGTAGCCATTATTATGGTTCTGTCTCAGACCTAATCTTCCCCATTACAGCACATTATGACAGTTGGGAAGTCCACGGCCTGGTGGGTGATCTGTCTCAAGTTGCATTTTGAATTCCACTTTGGCATAAAGGTAGTTGCTCAGCATAATGCATCTGATGTTATGCAAGTGCAACTAGCGTGGGTGTGTACAGATCCTTCAGGAATATGGACACACCTGCAGCCCATGTGTTCCAATAAAGGATAATGGGCAAGATGTGAGGTATGTGTTATAACATGGTCATGCAGGTGTGCTGTCCGGAGCATTTAAACATGTCTCAGCCACTGCACAGATATGTTCTCCCTGTTAGGGATTGACATATGTGTGTCCATATAGTGTTTCTGACATGTATCATTGTGTAGCGAGACTCGCAGTTTATTGCTTGGCTGTCCCTGTAACAGCAATGGACCTTCACTTGAACTGTGCATGATGAAGGCACTATAGGGGAAGCATGAGCCCTAGCCAGTATCCAGATTCCCAGGGGTGACAGGTACAGGCCATGTCTGGTAAAGCATCATGGTCTGTCAACCATGTTATCCCAGGATGATAGATACTGGATACCCTTTGACTTGCACCACTACACTAGGCAATTGTGGAATACAGTCCTTTTGTCCCTGTACTGCAGTATCATTCTGGCCAATGGCAGAACGCTACCCAGGCCTTGGGACATACCTGCATGGGCTACAAGACCTCACAGTTCCTACATATGTTTCCATGCAGTCCAGGCTACTGCATCACAGGTCCTGCAAAACAACATGGAATATGCCAGAGCCATGTGTATAGTTCAAAAGGTGGTCTGAGTGTATGGGTATGTGGCTAATCATGGCAGACAGGCAGCTGACAGTATGTATGCCCTTGTATAGGTTGGTGTGTAACATAGTGCTAGAGTTTGCATTCACAAATGAATACTGTAGGGCATGTTTCCAGTCACGTGTTCTGGGGTGTGGCACAGTTATGCAAACTGTCATACAGTTTGTGTATTTTGGTGTCTGTCTCTTCCTGCTTGGGGGTGTCACTTGTTTGGCCAGATACTTAGATGCATCTGTGAATGTGTGTGATTTCTGGTATTGTGTGTGGGTGTCCTTACTGTGTTCTGGTAAGGGTATGTGTTGGTTGTGTTGATGAGCTGCATGTGTTAACCTACACCTCATGACTGTCCAGTCCAGCCATGGCTGTAGACTGGGCTGCCTTCCAGCTTACCCCTGTAGCTGCATCCCAAACAATGTGTGGGACATGGTGTTAGGTGGGTTTGGCAGTGTACATCGCATCGAGATTACATTCCCCCAGGATGGCCACATACACAAAGCTGACATTAGTAAACACCAGTAGCTGACTAGTGGACATGCCTGTATGAGCGTTCAGTACTACAAGTACCATGTACTGTATTTAGTTTACGTATTGCTTATGAAGATGTTTTAGACAGTGATGCTCACATATAAAATTTGTGTTGTGGACGTGACAACACTGGCTGTTACAGAAACATTGTAGCTACCTTTAGCAGCAGTCCTCCTCTGAGCAGCACATCACATCCTGTCAGTTGACTACAGATGATGCAAATGTCCAAGGTCTGTTTCCTTCTCTGAGTATATACTCACATATCCACCAGGACCATGAGCTCTGTTGGGTACAGACACCCACTCTCCAAATAGAGTCATGTATCAATAGACTCTGATGCCAGTATCAACATGATCAGGATATAATCAGATAGTGTGAGCCATCACCTATGAAGTGGCTATTACACATGGGCAGCTGTCTCCTACATCTTACGCTCCAACTGCCGATGTTACACTGGAGTTAAAGATGATATGCAACCTGCTTCATTACCAGTACTGTGCACTACCTTACATACAGTATGTGCAAGTGGCTGTTAGATTGGCAATGAGAGGTTGGGCTACACAAACTTGGTAGTTCAACCAGTGTGTCTGTACTCTCAATATCCACTCTATGTAGGTGTGCACATAGCCATTTGGCCCAGCCCTGTAACAAGGGTCACTACACATTTGCATAACATGTACACATGCACAGCTGTTATTGCTTGCAAACGATACTAGAGAGGTGGATATTACATGTGTTACGTGCATGGATAGTTACCTAGCTCTTCCAATTATCTTTGCTATCATGCTGCTAAACTGCCAGATGAATACAAATGATATGTATCCTGTCATTGAGTATTGTAATCGCCAATAGACATAACTACTGTTTTCATAACATAACAGAACTGTTATGTAGAATAGAATACAGATCTGCCTAGAATACTGTACATTACACAGTTATTGGCACAATATCCCACAATGCACACCATATTTGCACGGTAAGCCCACCTTTAACATGTTCATCTTACTTATACACCCATACATGTCGACTGTTGCAATATATCGACATATACTATCCCCTGTTATAGCACATACGTGTTGGACCAATCCTGACACTGACAGTGGCTGGAAGCGAATTGGTGGGTTCCAAGCCCATATCATCCCTTGTGGGGTATGCGGAGTTTGCCGTGTGACCTACAGCAGTACACATATAGAATACTACAAACATTACTACTGCTCAACAATACATCGCTACAATGGGTGGAAGGGTGGCATAGTGGTTAAGGTGCTTACCTTAGAAAAACAAGGTGCAGGGTTTGATTCTCACAGTGGGTAATTGGCTAGGCTTAAAAAATGGTCCATGAGGGCAGTTAGCCTAGTAATAATCTATGAAATCTAAGATAGCTATTTCCACTATATGCATTGATTACACTGTAATTCTTACAGTACAAGTACTGCATACACAGACATATTACATGTTATACATACCTTCTTAGTAATCGGAGGTGTTATTGACTAGTATAATACTCATTTTCAGTTCGTCTTTCAGTGTTTTGTACTGTCCTACAGGTCGATACAGATGGTTTGAATGTGTGACAAGGCAACCTTTTATAGTTACAGGTCAGTAACATGTGCTATCCCGATGACCAATTGGTGTTCATGCACATCAGCTGCACTGCTATTGCCTTAGCCAATACCATGGCTACAGTAGAGTATAATTGAGTACTCCACTTGGACGTTGTCCCTTTGCCTTACTTGTGAGGAAGACAGCTTGGAAGTGTTGTTTGGAATCTATTGCAACAGCTGTATGGAGACGAACAGTATAATATATTGTGTGTAATGCCTAGAGGATTTGGTCTAAATGTGAGTACTGCTATTATATTTCTGAACATTGCTACTTGTGCAGGGTTTGTCTGTACCTAATACTTCTGCATCTGTTTCAGTCTGGCCAGGTTGTTTGACCAGCTCAAGGCTGCATAGCTATGCATATAATGTTTGGGGGTTTATAGTGTGCTTGCCAGACATATTTAGTTTGGTGTTACTGTGTATCATACTGTGCTGATAATCAGTATTTGGTAACACTTCCTTTCAACCCTCTGAAACGGGATTAGTTCATACAAACCCTGTTGCATCAGCAGCTGTTCAATTGTATAACAGCAACTATTTCACATAGAGCCATGTTAGTGTGTCTGTGTCCAGGTATGTTAAGGTTTCAGCAGATGTTGTACAGTAGTTGAATAATTGGTTATGGTATGACTGTATGTATTGATGTAATTATTTTGGTTGTGGGGTAGATGGTGGGTGTACATAGCACATGCAGGTGTGTAGAAACCCCTTTTATACAACGTTTGTATGTGCGTGGGTGTTCTTTCCCTATGTCAACACCTATCCCTTAGTGGACTAATACTATGGTAATTGCAGGCGGATTCATTAAGGCACCATTAAATGCTTCCTGTATAGCATTCAGGTACTGTTAGTCTTTGAATCCTTTTGGCAATACATCGGAATTTAATAAAGTTTTGCAAAATAAAAGCTGTCTGTGTATTTCTGTCATGGATATTTGCAGTCATTGCAGTTGTGTTGGTGACTGTGTCCATAGAACATATTTGTAATAGTGTATTGGCATATACTCTTCATATGTTATGTTCATATTGTTTTGGGGGGGCGGAATTGTGTGATTGCTATCGTCCATGTTATACTCCGATATATCCACTTTGGATGCTGTCTGCAGACATGTATGTATGTGTGTGTATATATTTGTCTTTTTGGCTTTTCCTGGTTAGGGGTCGCCACAGCGGAACTCCGGTCCGCTAATGATTGGCAGTCGATTTTTTTTTATGGTGCCGAGTTGCCAGCCCAATGCCCAACCTTCAGCGAAGGCACGCCCATTCACACATGTCTTTCGGAGGCCACTCGACCGCAGGGAGGACATGCAGACTCCACACAGAAGGCACTCCAGCCGAGAATTGGACAGGAGAACCTCTTGCTGTGAGGTAACAATGCTACCGCTGTACCACTGCGGATATATGTGTGTGTGTGTGTGTGTGTGTGTGTGTATATATATATATATATATATATATATATATATATATATATGTGTGTGTGTGTGTGTGTGTATATATATATTTTATATATATATATATTTTTATATATATATATATATATATATATATATATATTATTGCATACATTTATCTGTACCTCCATAAATGTGTAGATGTGTTTAACCTATCTATATATCTACATATATATGTAGACCTGTATATATCGACATGTCTCTATATGAGCATACACCTTTAATTGGGTACATGGCGGGTTGTCCTATTTAAACACATTCCTCCCTTTTGTGTTTTAACCTGTCTGCATACACAACTGGGATAGGTACATCCCAGGTAGCTTAGTGTTAGGTTACTCTGAGGATGGAGTACATGGTTGCAGGTTCTTCTCCTGGAAGGTGTTATTATTTTACCTCTCAGAGTAGGCACTGGTAGGGAAAGTGTGAAGAACGCACATTTATGCGGTTGTAAGCAGGTTTGCCCATCGTCTGCGCGACATTAAGCAAAGGTTAAACCTGTGAAGCACTTGTCCGTTTACCGTGCTTCAGCGCCGCTTACCATTGCGCAAACCCGTGGAAACCTGGGTACAACTGCTTAAGAGTACTTTATTCCACCTGCATCCAACAGTCCTTATTCTGGCCCTCAAAATAACCTAACAGCCCTTGCAGGTCTTGAACCAGGGACCATGAACACCACAGTCATTGACTTTACCACTAAGGCATCTGAGATATGTACAAATGTTATGATGTTTAGAATATACATTGTACAACAGACATTCCTCATACTGAAAACAAATGTGACAGTCAGTTGGTGTACATATGTCTGATACATGTTAATGTTCATATGTTTGTGAAATTAGGTGTTGCAATGTGACATGACAGGGTGTATTATGAATGAGAAAGGTTCTTGCTTTGTGTCCTTTTTATATTGTCCCCATACTCCATGTATACCCCTCCGGTTCACTTATTGGATATCCGACCCAGGCCCTCCTTGATGCATGATTGCATTACCCATCATTCCTCCCCCACCCCAATCTTCACATACACAACAACCACCCCTTCTACGGTGAATTAGGTTAATATTAATTGTTATAATACCAGAGGTGCATGTGTTTGTGTACACACCAATTCCTTTGGAGTGCTTCTGTGTCAGGAAGTGTGTTCATAGATGTTCATATATATGGCTATTAATGTAACTATATAATATATATATATATATATATATATATATATATATATATATATATATATATATATATATGCAGACATCACTGATGTGTGTGTGTGTGCATATATATATGCTCTGCTGCCTTAATCCCACCTTGGAAATTGGAACAGAGTCCCCCAGTGGAAATTTGAAAGTATGTGTATTTGTTGATACTCGGGCCTCTACAACTGTTAAGCGCCTACTTGTTAGGTTTTGTAAGCTATCTCCCTGCCAGGACAAACAGCAGCCTACCCTTCTTATTTCTCACTCTCCTGTCTCTCTCCCATCTTATCTGAGTTTTCCAGCTCTTCCCTACTCCACCCTATCCAGTCCCAAGACCTGCCTAGTGGGCCAGTGCACTTCTGCATTTGACCACTAGAGGGCGTCCTCCCCTCGTTATCATTACTTTTTTCATTCATTTCTTGCTTTTCTCTACATTTACTTTGCCCATTTAATTATAGAACCCTTCTTACCCTGCTTGAGCTTACCTTCCTGTATAACCTTATTCATGCACCACTGACTGATTGGCTCTCGATCCTCTCCTGGTGTCTGTACCCTCCCCTTGTTGTTGTTCTATCTTATCTCCTCTCTCCACACTGTGTTTACTTACACCCATCTCCCTCTCTAACTGCCTTCCCCTCTAGAGTGATATACTTCACACGCTATTCTCTATCCTATACCTTCTAATCCTCTGCAACTGCATCTCTCCTTCCCTCCACTTCGCACGTTATCTCTATCCTATACATTCTAACCTCTAAAACTGCATTTCTCCTTCCCTCCCCCTCCCACAGACTTATCAATCCTTGGTACGTATTCTCCCCACCATATTGTATAATATAGACCTTCCGGTCTGTCCCGGCTAGCTAGTATTCCCTGTATCTCCTCCCTCCCTCCCTCTACTTCCGCCTGGAAGTGATAAATATTCCCCCTCTAGGCGCCATTTTTAAATTTCACTAGCTACGGCTGCTGCTGGTGCCTGACTGGGAGTGCGCTCCTTCTGTAAGTTATTCTATGTGCAATTTACGGTGCCAATATAAGGGCTTTTCCCTCAATGTTTAACTTAACTGATCAGCATAGGTATATGTAGAGATTATCAGTATTCCTATCTGTTCACTGTCGTTTTTTGTACAAAGATTCTAACAAGACTAATGCAGAAAGTATATATTTCAGTCTACTGCTGTTAATGAGTACCGAACGGTGCTACTGCTTAAAATACTGGTTCCGAACTGTATAAGGTGAATTCTTCTTTATATTGCTGTTTAGAAGGTACCGAACGGTATTTACTGTCCTATTTATATGTTCCGAACTGCTTTAGTTGTTTGCTTCGAACGCAGATTTATAGCTTTGTAGGCTAATTCATGTAAAGTGGTTGATGCCTTATTGAGATGTTGTAAAGGGTTATTTTGATATAGTATATCTCAGTACAGCCTGCCTATCCTGCTATGTGTCTCGGTAGTCGCCACTGAATGTGGGTAATGATACATTGCTTAACCCTGATTTGGTTACACTGTTTGCGCACTAGCGGAACATTAGCAAACCTTCAGGTTTTTGTTCAGGTTGCTTCTGTCTCTCTGTAGTTGCCATTACACGTAGAGCGACAATTGCCCTGTTAGTTCTCGGCGCTCAACCTCCACAGTTTAATCTTATTTTTTCTGAACCCCTCCATGGCTGCTACTTCCTAGCAGAGTAATCCATGGTTTTTGTCAACTTTACCTGCGTAATACATGTTCAGCATTTAACCAGCGCTGGTGCACAACGCCAACTCCACGTGTTTGTGTTACCCTTACAAATGCCTAGCTGGTCGCTGATGTATTTTGCTCTAGGTCCATCATATTAACTGTATACCGCAGGAATAATTGTTTTAATACTGCTTGATATAGTTTACATCTGTTTTGGAGCTCTAATTAGTTTTTATGTCCCCTGAAGTGTTTTTGAAGAACTCCTGGCGACATTGTTGTCTTTTATATGGTCGTATATAGCTTTTACTGTATACCTGCTTAGTTTTTGTGTGAACTGCTTAGAATAGCTCCTGGCGATATTGCTTTCTTTTCACATGGTTGTATGCAACTTTTAATGTTTAATTGTTATAGCAAGTTGCTTACTCGCCTGCATAGCAGGCCTGCTGCATTTAGCTGTGTTATATCAGAGTCTACAGCATCAGGATATTGTATATTGTCTGCCTTACCAACTGTTTTGTGTTTTTGGTTCCTTCTCTTACCTGCTTACTTCTTCCTCAGGAAATAAAGTGTTCTTACTATTATTTTTGTCACTAACTCTACTCTTCTCTACCTCCTACCTCCAGCTTTTGCCCTGTATTTTCCCTTGGGACCACGCCTGGGTGGATACAAACACAGCAAAGGTCACCTACTCTATCCATACTTTTGCATAGGAAACTACTTGCTCTGCTGCCTTAATCCCACCTTGGAAATTGGAACAGAGTCCCCCAGTGGAAATTTGAAAGTATGTGTATTTGTTGATACTCGGGCCTCTACAACTGTTAAGCGCCTACTTGTTAGGTTTTGTAAGCTATCTCCCTGCCAGGACAAACAGCAGCCTACCCTTCTTATTTCTCACTCTCCTGTCTCTCTCCCATCTTATCTGAGTTTTCCAGCTCTTCCCTACTCCACCCTATCCAGTCCCAAGACCTGCCTAGTGGGCCAGTGCACTTCTGCATTTGACCACTAGAGGGCGTCCTCCCCTCGTTATCATTACTTTTTTCATTCATTTCTTGCTTTTCTCTACATTTACTTTGCCCATTTAATTATAGAACCCTTCTTACCCTGCTTGAGCTTACCTTCCTGTATAACCTTATTCATGCACCACTGACTGATTGGCTCTCGATCCTCTCCTGGTGTCTGTACCCTCCCCTTGTTGTTGTTCTATCTTATCTCCTCTCTCCACACTGTGTTTACTTACACCCATCTCCCTCTCTAACTGCCTTCCCCTCTAGAGTGATATACTTCACACGCTATTCTCTATCCTATACCTTCTAATCCTCTGCAACTGCATCTCTCCTTCCCTCCACTTCGCACGTTATCTCTATCCTATACATTCTAACCTCTAAAACTGCATTTCTCCTTCCCTCCCCCTCCCACAGACTTATCAATCCTTGGTACGTATTCTCCCCACCATATTGTATAATATAGACCTTCCGGTCTGTCCCGGCTAGCTAGTATTCCCTGTATCTCCTCCCTCCCTCTACTTCCGCCTGGAAGTGATAAATATTCCCCCTCCCCTCTAGGCGCCATTTTTAAATTTCACTAGCTACGGCTGCTGCTGGTGCCTGACTGGGAGTGCGCTCCTTCTGTAAGTTATTCTATGTGCAATTTACGGTGCCAATATAAGGGCTTTTCCCTCAATGTTTAACTTAACTGATCAGCATAGGTATATGTAGAGATTATCAGTATTCCTATCTGTTCACTGTCGTTTTTTGTACAAAGATTCTAACAAGACTAATGCAGAAAGTATATATTTCAGTCTACTGCTGTTAATGAGTACCGAACGGTGCTACTGCTTAAAATACTGGTTCCGAACTGTATAAGGTGAATTCTTCTGTATATTGCTGTTTAGAAGGTACCGAACGGTATTTACTGTCCTATTTATATGTTCCGAACTGCTTTAGTTGTTTGCTTCGAACGCAGATTTATAGCTTTGTAGGCTAATTCATGTAAAGTGGTTGATGCCTTATTGAGATGTTGTAAAGGGTTATTTTGATATAGTATATCTCAGTACAGCCTGCCTATCCTGCTATGTGTCTCGGTAGTCGCCACTGAATGTGGGTAATGATACATTGCTTAACCCTGATTTGGTTACACTGTTTGCGCACTAGCGGAACATTAGCAAACCTTCAGGTTTTTGTTCAGGTTGCTTCTGTCTCTCTGTAGTTGCCATTACACGTAGAGCGACAATTGCCCTGTTAGTTCTCGGCGCTCAACCTCCACAGTTTAATCTTATTTTTTCTGAACCCCTCCATGGCTGCTACTTCCTAGCAGAGTAATCCATGGTTTTTGTCAACTTTACCTGCGTAATACATGTTCAGCATTTAACCAGCGCTGGTGCACAACGCCAACTCCACGTGTTTGTGTTACCCTTACAAATGCCTAGCTGGTCGCTGATGTATTTTGCTCTAGGTCCATCATATTAACTGTATACCGCAGGAATAATTGTTTTAATACTGCTTGATATAGTTTACATCTGTTTTGGAGCTCTAATTAGTTTTTATGTCCCCTGAAGTGTTTTTGAAGAACTCCTGGCGACATTGTTATCTTTATATGGTCGATATAGCTTTTACTGTATACCTGCTTAGTTTTTGTGTGAACTGCTTAGAATAGCTCCTGGCGATATTGCTTTCTTTTCACATGGTTGTATGCAACTTTTAATGTTTAATTGTTATAGCAAGTTGCTTACTCGCCTGCATAGCAGGCCTGCTGCATTTAGCTGTGTTATATCAGAGTCTACAGCATCAGGATATTGTATATTGTCTGCCTTACCAACTGTTTTGTGTTTTTGGTTCCTTCTCTTACCTGCTTACTTCTTCCTCAGGAAATAAAGTGTTCTTACTATTATTTTTGTCACTAACTCTACTCTTCTCTACCTCCTACCTCCAGCTTTTGCCCTGTATTTTCCCTTGGGACCACGCCTGGGTGGATACAAACACAGCAAAGGTCACCTACTCTATCCATACTTTTGCATAGGAAACTACTTGCTCTGCTGCCTTAATCCCACCTTGGAAATTGGAACAGAGTCCCCCAGTGGAAATTTGAAAGTATGTGTATTTGTTGATACTCGGGCCTCTACAACTGTTAAGCGCCTACTTGTTAGGTTTTGTAAGCTATCTCCCTGCCAGGACAAACAGCAGCCTACCCTTCTTATTTCTCACTCTCCTGTCTCTCTCCCATCTTATCTGAGTTTTCCAGCTCTTCCCTACTCCACCCTATCCAGTCCCAAGACCTGCCTAGTGGGCCAGTGCACTTCTGCATTTGACCACTAGAGGGCGTCCTCCCCTCGTTATCATTACTTTTTTCATTCATTTCTTGCTTTTCTCTACATTTACTTTGCCCATTTAATTATAGAACCCTTCTTACCCTGCTTGAGCTTACCTTCCTGTATAACCTTATTCATGCACCACTGACTGATTGGCTCTCGATCCTCTCCTGGTTTCTTCCCCGCTCCGTTAGCCTCTGGCTCACTCCGCTCCCCTACCCTGCCCCCAATTCCCACCCGCCCCCAGCACCTCTAGCTATATCCCTCTTGACACCACACCCACTTCCTCCCTACACCAATCACTCACAACTCCCTAGACACACCCCAATCAGCCTACTACCCAATTATAACCACTCCTATTACTGATCTAACACACTACACATCTATTATACACTCACATCCACTTATCAAGCTCTCCCTCTAGCACCACTCTTACTTACCTTTTATTACACTTGACCTGTCAACATTTCTTCTTCCTACTGCCCAAAAAACTTAAGAAATATATAAGATAACTGCAACACTTAAACACCAAGAAACCTTCAACATGCATTTAAATACCTCATCTTTCGTTATTTTACTATTACTATCTCTTAAATTATCATATCTCTATTACCTCACCCAACCTCCTTCATCTGACCATTCACAACTTTTTCATACAACCTACCACTTGAACTCCCCTCTCTCACCTTTACACTCTCCTATTTCTCCCCATCTATACCCAATGACACAACTTTTAACCTTCTCATTCAAGATTTTCTCCTCACAGAATAACCCTATCCCGATAGTAACTAAACACCCCTTGATTATCACAACAGATCCAAATTGTTATTCTACTCTACTCAATTACCTTCCTAACCCAATCTTTCATCTCATCAACTGCCTCCTATCTGGTGACATCCACCCAAATCCTGGCCCCTCCACCTCTCCTTCCTCACACAAGCCTATACTATTTACTTCTCTAAACCCACAAAGTATTGTCAATAAAGTCCCTACCCTCCATGCATGGCTCACATATAATAAACCTGACATACTTGCTATCTCAGAAACATGGTTAAAACCCTCTATAAAAGACTCTGAAATAACTCCACCCAGCTATTCTATCATTAGAAAAGACAGGACCCAGAAAAAAGGCGGTGGAGTTGCTCTCCTATATTCTTCTTCCCTGCTAGTTACCCCCTACAACAAACCTACTCCAAAGTTCAACAACGCTGAAGTACTCCTCAGCCTCCTACAGGTTAATAAGCACAAACACATTTGTCTAGCATCTCTCTACATTCCCCCAGGTGACAACATTTCCACACTTGAAAACATCCTCTCTTGGCTCTCAAACAATATCAGTAATGAAACCATAATCTTAGGAGATGTAAACATCGACTGGACCTCCATCCAGTCTTCGACCAACCCTCTTAATATCAACCTATATAATTTCTCCCAACTAATCAACACAATAACACACCCATCAAAAAAACCCTCTTGTGGCACCATCCTTGACTGGATTCTAGTGTCACATCCCCACTATTTCTCAGACAGTGGTACTCTTCCTGACCCCCTTGGTGATCACTTGCCTACTTTCACCCGCCGACTCCCCTGTATCTCTTATCGTACCCATAACTTCATCACTACCCGCAATGACAAAAACTTTAACCCATCAACCTTCATATATTCTCTGAAAGCAATCAACTGGAATAACCTAAAGACACTACCCCTAGAAGATGCAGTTACTCATTTCAACTCTACTTTCTTAGAAATACTCAATTCCCAAGCCCCACTAAGAACAAAAAGAATAAAAACAAATTCAGCCCCCTGGCTAACCAAGACCACACTATCAAGTATGCGCCTTAGAGATAAAGCTTGGGGACTCTATCTTAGAAATAAAACCCCAGAACAACATAATGCATACAAAACCCTTCTCAGAATAAAGTAAAAAGCTTATAATCTCTGATAGACAAAAATATTTCTTCACACTCCAAAACAACAACAAAACTAACCCTCAAAGATTCTGGAAGGGATCTCTACCCTCCTTAACCCCAGTAAGCCACACACCCCAACCCCAGACCCAAATAGCCCAGACTTAGAGCTAGCTACACAGTTCAACTCCTTTTTCATTGACGCTATTAGCAAACTCACATCCTCCTTCACATGCCCCTCCTCAACATCTAATTCATCCCCACCCTCTCCCACAAACAACCCTCCCTTACTTCCTCTGTCTCCTCATTCTCATCATCTCACTGTCTATCCTCCACCTCATCCACTACTCAAACCCCTCTTCGCCCATATCTTCCTCAAATCCTCTCTCCCACTCTTCTCCATTCTCATTTAAACCTATACCCACTTCCACCATAAAAACTTCTTCAGAAACTGAAGCCATGCACCAATGCTCGGACAATATCCCTCTTACTTCCTAAGTATAGCCAGAGAAGCAATTGCCTATCCCATTAGCATTCTAATTAACGCTCCATCCATGAATGCACGGTGCCCCAATTGTGGAAGCAAGCTTTTATCATCCCCCTCCATAAAGGAGGTAACAATTGCAACATCAACAACTTCCGTCCTATTGCTATCCTGTCCCCCATATCTAAAATTCTAGAAAAGTGCATCCAGCTTCAACTCCTTCCACATCTGTTAGATAATAACCTTTTAACCCCTACACAACACGGATTCAGGCCAAATCATAGTACTATGACAGCCCTCCTGTCCTTTCTTGAGATTGTAAACAGAGCTGCGATCACAGCCACATTGTCTCTACCCTATTACTTGACCTCTCCAAAGCCTTGACACTATCTCACACAGCCTACTCTTATCCAAACTGTCACAACTTAACCTCTCTCCTCCTCCATAAATTGGTTTTCCAGTTATTTATCTAACAGATACCAAGCTGTAATATGGAAGAAGGCCACTTCCTCGTTCCTTAGTACCCCACTGGAGTTCCCCAAGGATCTATTCTTGGTCCCTCCTCTTTAATATATTCATCAATGATTTCCACAAATCTATTCCATTTGCTAATATCATCCAATACGCAGATGATTCTACCATTATCTGCTCTGCCACCTCTTCCTCTTCACTCCAAAAACTCACACAGGAAGCTTTCTCAATTACTGAAGATTGGATGAAAACAAATCACTTAGCACTCAATGCCTCCAAAACAATCCACTTCCTTCGACATAAACTCTTTCTCTATTACCAGCCAAGACAACTCACCCTTGGAACTGGTATCTGAAGCTAAGCTACTAGGTGTTCAAATCGACAACCGCTTAATTTCAACTCTCATCTACAACTTAATATTAAAACTCATCAAAAACTAGGTATGCTTTACCGTCAGAATCAGTATCTTACTAGCTCCTCCAAAATCACTCTCGCCTCCTCCTTTCTTATCCCTCTTCTATGGGGCTCCACTATTGACTAATCTTCAGATCTCACTAAAACCAGCTCTCCTCCTGCTATAACAAAATTGCCAAATTCAAATAGCCACAGATCCTCCACCCACCACTGTTTCTCACTCCAAAAACTAAATTGGCTCGAACTATCTAATCATCTCATCTATATACAGCTGACCTTAGCTCATAAGCTCATTCTCAACCCCTCTCTTTGTCCCTCCCTGTCTTCTGCCTTTAAAATGCCTACCAAATAGAGTCTTAAGGTCCAACAATCAAAACCTACTGGTAATTCATAAACCATCTTACCCCCAGGTAAACACTTACTATCCTGTAACCTTTCCGCCTCTGGAACTCACTCCCACCATCCATTCGTACCACCTCTAACCACTACATGTTCAAAAACAGCTTCACACATCTAAGTTCCCAATGGGATTGCTCTTGCTCCCACCCTCATAAATACATGACATCCTTACCACCAATATGCTTACGGTACCAAACTTTTACCTAACAAAGCTTGTGTTCCCTCTGTATCCACCCTATAAGGTACTTTTATGTTCCTTCTGCAAAACTCCTCTGTTATTTATTTCACATTATTTCCAAGCTCATTTACTTCACATTAATCCTCATTGTTTGTATTGTTCTGAATGTTCTTGAACTTTGAGTTTAAATGTTTTATCTACCACTTTTGTATAAATATTAGCAATCTTGTGTATGAACCTAATTTCGTGTGTGCTGGAGCCTTTCTCCACAGGACTTTTATCTACCATTTTGTATAATTATTTAGCAATCTTGTGTATGTACCTAATTTTTCTGTACTGGAGCTTTTCTCCCCAGGACTCCATTGAAAACGGGTTCTTTTGGCCCAATGGACTATCCTGGTAAATCAACTGCAAATAAATAAAATAAATAAATAAATATATATATATATATATATATATATATATATATATATATATATATATATATACACATTTTGTATTAGTTTGTAACAGCAATACATATGTAGACTGGAATGTGTTGGTTCACAAACTAAAGTACATTATAATGTACTGTACATATGTACACAAAGTGACAGTCCCATTTGTGATCATTACAGTGAAATGCATATGGTATAAGGTGTAGTCTCAAGTGCATGAAACATGTATACACTTCGGATGGCTTAGTGGTAAGTCCCATGACTATAGTGCGCATGGTCTAGGGTTCTACACCTGCAATCCTTTACAAATGTTTTATACTGCAGAATAAGGCTCATTTAAGCAGTTGTAAGTATGTTTAAAAGTGTTTGTGTGACATTATAGCAGTGGTTAAACACAGTTAAACTTTGTAATGTATAACCTGTGCGTGCAAACACGGCCACATCCGCTAACTACTCAGGATATATACATGTCAGTAAAGTAACATCTCACTATGTGCTGACATAACATTACATTCTGTGTTGACTACTCTCCAGCACACATGGGTTTATATGGGTGTTTTGAATGTTTATTTTACAGACGATTACTAACTATATATGCAAGCTGTGGTTAAGGTATACTTTTGCACATAATAAACATCCATGCTTTTATCGGGATTGTAACCTCAAATGCACAGATACTATGTAGATGCTGTAACCATTACACTGTTGACATTAACGTTGCTTCTGCCTATTTCCTATTTAGATGCTTTCTATGTGTAAGCTAGGCTAAGCAAAGGGCGGAGACCCCCAAACTCACTGAGCTTCACGTACTCTTGAAATAACATATAACAAATGTACTGTGAGACAATACATTACATTCCTAACTACATTAGGCATAGCCCCTCACTGACACACTTCAAGGGAAACCTTGTTGTGTTAAATGGGTAACAGACTATACACTCCTGGGATCATGTGTCCCAGAACCATACAGCCAGGGAGCCTGTCTAGTTTGATAGCTGCGAGACCTGTTGGGAGAATTGAATGGTGTTGAATTGTCACATTGGCATGCCCTCTTTAGATCACTAAGTGCCCCTATCACCCGCCATAACCCCAGTCTTCAACAGCTTCCAGCAACTCTGCCTGGAATTACTTCATTGGCTATGCTTGACAGAGGCTCAGTTACTTCATCAATGGTGCAGGGAAAGCCAACACACTGTAGCTATGCTTCTAATTGCCCTTGGGCAGATAGGTAGTAACGTGCAGGCCATCACAGCCATAATATGTGAATAAACAGACCTTCAGATCACAATATACAGTGAGAAATCACCATGTAGTCAGGAAACAGTTAAGTACAGCAAGAGCTTACAGAACACTGACACTTAGTCACTCCAAAAGCCTATCTTAGAAGCTAGATGGCTTGTATAAGTTTAACGCTTTCTATTGCTTACCAGTAGGTTTCCTACAGGGGAGATGAAAAACAAGCACAGATGAGGAACATGCATGCAATGATACCATACCGGCCTATGTGTCAGCCTTAGGCTTTGGAATACTGGCCAACGCTATTGGCGTCCCCATGGTGCCTTATTTACGAGAGTCTCGAAGGTGAATACCAGCTCCGTAAACAGCACAATAGCAGATTCAATGAGGGTTATGCTACTCAACACCAGGGGTTGTGATCACAACATGGATGCACTCACAGCACTCCTCAGGATGGACATCATCAACATCTGTGCAGTAACTGAAATCTGTCTTAAGGCTCCTGAGAGTACACCAGCGCTACCAGACTACAACCCATACCACACATTTCAGCCACAGAACATGGACTGACAGACATGGAGGGCTGTATCCATATTCATCAGGGATACCTACACCTCCAGGTTAGTGGGGCAGCATGATACCTCTGAGATAATCCATGTGCAGCTAATATCAGCCACAACTGCAGTGTAAACTGTGGCCTGCTATGGATCACCCTCCATGACCCAGGACCTGCACTCCACCTTCCTGGAGACAGTGGGGAACATGACAGTCCTAACGCACACCCTGGCATTGGTCAATGTCAACTTACCATACCATTAACTGGGAAACTTACTCCAGAACTCACTTCCAGGCCCAGCGCTTCCTGGAAATTATCACCTCATATGTCCTGTATCAGGTGGTAACCTCCCTAATGTGGGGTGGAAACTACTAGAAGTGGTCATCACCAACATGGGCAACAGGTGCACCTCAGCGGAGGTTAACTGGACACTGGTTAGATCTGACCATGAACTATTCATTGTTTCCACACCCCAGCATCTCCCTCACCCACAGATACCACAGTGTATACCTTTCCTACAGCTAAATTTACACTACTAGTGACAGGGTGGGGGAGTTTCACAGCCCCCACGCTAAGGGGAAACACTGCTCAAGATACAGGCAGATTTACAAATGCAGTCTATAGGCACCTACATGGATGTATGGATCATGCCATCACTGGTAAACTAAGACTCACTCCTCCTAGGACACCAGTCTGGTGGACCTCTGCAATAAACAGGCTATACTACAGAAGTCGGACAGTGTTCCAGACACACAGCAAATCCCATGAAGGGCAGACATCCGTGACCACTATTAGTATGATACGTAGGCTCCTCATGACATTATCCAAGGCTAACATCAGCAGGGGAATACACAAGGATTTGAAAGATAACCACAAAGCCTTCTTTGGCTATGGCAAGGATCTACATGGTGACACACAGATTTGCACTGTGCCGGTGAAATATAGCACAAAATATGCTGACCCTACTGATATCACCAACATCCTTGCAGATACATTCAGTGCATACTTCACCCCCTAAAGAGCCCACAACACTACCCGAAAGGTACAGTATCCCACACATCAGAGACACACAGGTGGAAATGGCCCCTCTCTAACAGCAGAACACAGCGTCAATGGAGGCATATTTTGTCCCAGACTGCATCTTGCAAACTGTACATGACAACCTGCCCCCCACCTAATTGAGCTTTCCTACCTCAGCCTCTCCACAGGCTAAATGCCCATACAGTGGTGTGTGGCAATGGTTATTTCACTGCATCAAGGTGGAATCACATCTGACCGTGGTAACTACCACCCCATAAGCCTAACTAGCCTGGTCTGCAGTGGTATGGTTTGCATCCTCATGGCACTCATTAACAAAGACATTGGTAACCTCCAAACACGTGACCCAACCCAGGTCAGCTTGGTTGAGTGCAGTAAATGCCTACTGAACCTGTTTGATGTCTTACATACAGTCATCAAGATGTTAGATGATGGGGGAAGTGGTTCACACATACTACCTGGACCTTGCCAAGGCTCACTCGGGTATTATTGATAAGCACACCAGCCTGTACATACACCCATACATCACAGGTTGGATTGCCAATGGGCTTATACACAGAACCCACATGGTACGACTAGTGGTCTCCAGGTCCAACTCTTGACCAGTCACGACTGGTGTCCCACAGGACTCAGTCCTGGGAGCCCTACTGTTTGGCATATACATCTCAGAGGTACAGGCAAACAAAGGTGGACTACAGCAGATCATGTTTGCAATGACTGCGAACTGGGAGCCATGATTGATAGTCCAGCTGACACAGACATCCCTCAAGGGGCCTCATGGAGAGTGTCACAGGGTGCCAATGACATGGTCTCCAGCCAAGTGCCACTAACTGCATGGTCATTCCATTGTGGAATTGGCACCCGCATATTAACACATAAGTGGCAGCCACTTTAATATGGATGAGGTAATGGGGTATCTGGGGACTAAGATAGATAGTGATCTCCCCTTTGACAATCATATCTCCACAGTAGTTAGGACATCCTTCTATGTAGGCCATCTGATTACTAAAGGATTCCCATCTAGACATACTGGGGTTATAGTGCCCCTTTACTCATCACTCATCAGTCCCATCATAGGGTATAATAACCCATGTGGGATGTACCTCAGACGACACTTCCAACAGCTGGGGGGGGTCCACAAATGTACCTTGCCAAGGGGAATACTGGCCTCCAACATATGGCCTATGCAGCCAGACTGAATAAACTCCTGCTTTACTCAGTGGCATCTCGTTTACACAGAGATGATCTCAGCTGGCCAACACAGTCATGTCGAACTCAGGCTTGATGGATATGCTCAACCAATGGGAATCCATGTCACAGTGAGCCACACACTGTAGCGAGCTGAACCTTGCCACAACAATAACTGGAAGATGCTGGAGGGACAGCTTCCTGTCACGGACACTCCCCATACTTTGGAACAACATCTCTAACTATATTATACAGAGCCCCTCACTAACACACTGCAAGAGAAACCTTGAAGAGTGGATGGGGAACAGTAGATACACCCCAGGGATCCCGCCATTGGCTCTGCTCCACAGAGGGACAGTTAATGAATCAGTGGGGTGCCAAAAGCTGACACATTTTGGCTGGGCTTATGAATGGCCTCTGGCAGTTGGCCAAGTACCTACCTATGAATCTATCCATACAGTATCTGCATATGCTGATAGCTTAATTTACTGTTCAGGTGTTGACTTACTTTGTGCCAATGGCAGTTGTGTGTGCAATAGTTGAGGGCTGCCTATGTTGGACGCACACAGTAGACTGCCTATACATGACAATTTACAGGTTGTCTTGTGTGTGTGCCATCCAGTTTTACTGTGTGTGCAGGTGGAGAAAGGTGTCAGTCCCTAGGTGCCTACACTGTCAGTGTGTGTGCTATACGTTCCCTCTTTGCCAGGGCATGGGCATACTGGGCATGCCTCCAGCTGCCTACTGGGGCTGGCTCAGGGTGTTCATGGTCTGAGTACCTCTGTGCTTGTGGGGCCCTTGGCAATGGTGGTGGACTGTGAGGGCCTTCACCATTCTGTCCCTGCTGCAGCTGTTTCCGCAGGACCATATTGTGTAGCATGGCACACACTATGAAGATGTGGGCACACGTGCCTGGAGAGTACTGCAGATATGTCCAAGCAACGGAACCGTGATTTCAGCATCCCAAACACACGGTCTATGATGATTCTGGTTTGTGCGTGTGCCTCATTATGGCATTCCTGCATGGGTGTGTGTGCATTTCAGATGGGAGTCATCATCCACGGTTCCAGTATATAGCCAGTATCCCCCACCAGGTGGCCATTTGGGATGTCCCCCCTGGCAAACAACCGATACAGCTGTGAAGAATGCCAGATGTGGGAGTGGTGATAGCTTCCAGGGCTGCCGGCACACACATCCATGATAATGCCCTGGGCATTGCCCATGACCTGGCAGTTGATGTAGGGGTATCCCTTGCAGTTTATGTAGCACCTACCCTGCTCACCGGTTGGTGACTTGATGTGTATGTGTGTGCAGTCTATTGCACCCAGTACCTCCCAGTATTCTGCCATATGGTGGAAGAGACACATATTGCTGGCCAACTCCTCCTGCGTTTGGGGAAAGTATATGTGCTCATTGGCATGTGGTAACATGGCATCCAGGAACTGGTGTAGTACCCTGGATGCTGATGCCTGTGAGATCCCCATGATATCCCCAGTTGGTCCTGGAAAGGTACCTGTAGCTAGTATTCTCAGGCTTACACATACCTTTGTATCCACTGGGATGGGTTCCCCTCTGTTTGTTCTGGCTCTGAGGTGTGGCCGGCACAGCTCCACAAGTTGCTGTAGGATGTCCCTGTCCACCCTGTAACACTCTACTATCTCCAGATCATGCAGCCTGTGGAATGTTACCCTGGGTCTGAACACTCTCCTCCTCCTCTGGTGCCTGAGGTGGTCATGTGCATCATCCTCCACACCACCTTCAGTCTCCAACACATGCTGGTGGATCAAAGCTATGGCAACCCCTAACATGTAAATAATAAAAGTTCCCTGTCTGTATACACCACTAGTGCAGAGTGTATGGGAATACACAAATGTGTGTGAGGTGCTTTCACATTTTATAGTATTGTGCTATGGATGCTGCTGTCAGTGGGTGTGTATGAGCTATTCCAGCTGTAGCGTGTCTTAATTATGGGTTTTGCAATGAGTACTGCAAGTATGGGGCCTTTACTGTGGAGATCTACTTGCCTGCCTTGATTAATCTATTGCCCTTTAATTCACTTTTAGACCTGGATTCCCTCCCATTATCATGCATGCATCCACCTGCCGTCTTTCTTGTTTTGTACTTTCCCTACCCAGTCATGGCAAAATGTGCCTTGTAGTTGATATACTGCATATCAGCTTTGTTCTGCTTTGACACTTTACTGTTTTCTTTGTAGTGCAGCCCTCCCCTTTCCTGTTATGCAGGTAGCTGCTTGCAGCCTTGTTAGCTGTTGTCAATGGCCCACTGTAGGTTCCTAGGTGTTAATTAGTCATGTGTACTCCAATTTCACTGTTGTAGCATTTCCTTATTTCTTTCCTATATCCTTCCTGTTTCAGCTGCAGTGTGCGCTGTGCATACCCGTTTACTGGGTTTATGCTCGTTTTCATCTCCGTTCACATGCATACTCGGTTACCTTGTGTACTCTCAGCTAAGCATAGCTATGGCCAATTCGACACACCCCTATCCTGCAGCTTTGCCTAGCTAGGGGCAGACCGGTTTAGCAATGCTCCAATGTGCTTACAGCAATGGCGACACACCCCTCTCTTGATGTCATCTTTATCTCAAGGGCACACCTCGGTGTTATAACGCTATGCTGTGGGGTGCATCCTTACACCAGTGGGGAATCTGAGATTCACTATTACTCCTCTCATTTGCATGGCATTGCCTACTAATTCCTAGCTACTGCGCATAACACTGTCACTTCCCCTTAGCAACCTGGGGCATGTTTTTAGATTTTTTGTGATCCAACATTTGTTTAAAGATCCACAAGGTAGATGCCTAGATGTCCATTTGGATGTCTGTGAGCTAAGATGGCAACTTAAGCCTGATGCCACTAAATATCCAGGTATTAAGGCCATCAGCTCATCTAGCATATTAAAATTAAAACATATATTAGGGTAAGATCTCTTATTTAGGGTATTAGAACATAGTTTCCACAATACTTTTAATATTTTAGGTATTATTTGTATACATTTTTTCATATATTTTTCATGTATATTCATTGTATTTGTTATACGTTCTATTCAAATGTCTTTTCTCATATGTCATGCTATGTTAAGAATTAATTGATGTATAATTAGTGGTTCACTATTTAAGGCTGGGTTAGTGGTGTGGGTGTATTTTGTAAATTTGTTCTGAAGAAGTCCCTTATCATAAAAGGGAAGAAAGCCCTCAACTGTTTCAATAAAGCTGTCCATGTTAGCTGTTTGTTCCTTCACTGTGGTTTTTGGTTCTGGAATTTCCTAAAACTAAACAAAGAAAAACAGAGAAGAAGGGAGAAAATGGGGGGAAAAAACAAAAGCACCAGTTTATATTAGTATCCACATTGCATTAAAAAAACTGAAAAAACTTCATCTAATTGGTTTTGTCTTATCTTTAAAGCTTTCCCAGCTGGGAAAACCACTGATTGCTTTCAGAGAACATTATGTGAAAGTCAATTTCTGTCATTTTTTCCTCTCAGCCAATCCCCTTCCACCAGACTGTCTCCAGTTTTTCTTTATCAGATTCTCCACGGAGACATAAGAACCAGTATCTCTTTATCAGACCGTTTCCATGGAAACATGAAGACTAGCTGCAGAATTGCTATTAAGTATACATGCATTTGCTAGAAAAAAAAGTCTCACAATATTCAACGTTCGTTTAATTTACTTGCGCTGTCTTAAAACTAATCAAGGTCATTGATCCAGTCATTTCCCCATGCAAGAATGAGAAAAAGCACATTAATTTTTACTTTCTCATGCCTTTTTAACCAGGCCTTTTTTTTTTTTTTTTTATATATTACATTGCCTATATTTCTCAAAACTGTACAAGGAGAAGGAGAGAAGAGGGGAGAAAAAGGCAAAAAAAAAAAAAATCACCTGCTTACAATCCCTATTACACTTAACAGTACTATTAAGAAAAGAAAAATGTTTTCTTCACTTACGGTTGTTTTTCTCCCGTCTTGCCCTCCCCAAAACATTTTTCTCAACATTAATGACATGAAGTAGAGCATGCACTACTTTAGAGTCCCCCACAAGTCCAACAAATGTTGAAAAAAATCCAATATTTCCAGATTTTCTTGTTCTGTCCTATTTCACAAATATAATTATTCCATTGTAATCCCACAGTAAGTTACTGGCATTATTACTGTTCTCCATTGCCCAAACCCTGTCTCTGCTTGATTTCCAACGTACTCCTGATTCTTCTAGTCAACTCTTGTGCTTCCTTCCTTCCATGCAACATTGTCCATTGAAATACTGGAAAAGGTTTCACAGGTACAGTCTCTCTTTGATCTTTATTACCCGAAGAAGAAGAAACAGAATCTCTTTTTTCACAGCTGACTTTTTGTTGGACAAACTTTTGTATTACCTCCTTTGCATGCAGTTAATAAAAAAAATGTTGTGTCCCTCCAGGAAAATACCTCAAAAGACAGCTGGGTACAGCAGTTTGACTCTCACCCCTGCGTCATGGCATGCCCTGACTAGTGGAATGAATTTACTTCTCTTCCGCCTAATGTATGATAAGTAATCATTCTCCACAAACACTCTGCTGTCTTCCACTTTTAATATTTTGCCCTCCTGCCACAATTTTGTCAGAATTTGCTCCTTCTGCTGGTAGAGTAGCATCTTTACTATTAAAGGTCTAGGTTGCTTTCTTACAGATAGGTTTGGAGCATACACATGATGTGCCCTTTTCAATTAACAACTCCTGCTGAGGAATATCCGAGTCCAGTTGTTTATTTGTGCCTTCATAAAATTAATGCAGTCTGTTCCTTCTGGTTTCACTGGTATAGCTGAACATCTCAGGTTTTCCTTATGTACTCTATCCTCTAATTTTATTATTTTTTGAAACATCTCTTCCTGAGCAATCTCATATTAAGCCAACCTTTTCTTCATTTGACCTCTGATTTTTGCAGCTGTATTATCTGATCTGAATATCTGTTTAAAGCTTCTTCCATTTTCCAGCCTTTTGTGTTTGTGTTGATACACTACATCAGTGTTGTGTTTATTTTAACCATGACTGTATGCAGTTATAACTATCTTGTATCTTCCTGTAGGTTACTGGAAGTCATATCTGAAGGTTTCACTGCTTTTTGCTGAACAGCTGTAGAACTTTCCACAGTCAGTGTTTCTTCCCACTTTTTAAACTGATTTTTCCAGGTCTTCTGTATTTCTTTATTCTTGGCATCCAGGCAGTACACTTATTAGCCAGTTACTGAAATTTGCTGATAAGCACAAGTCTACTGTCCTTCTCTGCTGAGTTTGTTTTCACACTTGGAGAGCTAGAAACAAGCTGTTGCTCAAAGTGCAGCCGCTTGGAAGTCCCAGAAATGCTTGCAGTGTTAGCAGTGAGCTGTTTCCAGGGGATGTCATGTGCAGTAGTGTACATGCACTTCCTGTGTTATGCTATTCCAGGGGAAGTCTTGCTCAGTAGTGCACATGTGCTTCTTGTGTTAAGCTGTTCCAAGGGTTGTAGTGTTCAGTAGCGCACATGTGTTTCTGTTCTCCATAAGACCAACTAAATGGCCCAGTCCCTCCCACCTGACTCTCATCTGTAATGGAGGGATAATAAATGGGCCATAGGGCTCAAGCTCTACCTTCACAACAGAGGACTGTGCTATTTTACACACTCGACTCTCACATGTGGAGGGGAACAGTTTGATTGATGAGCTCCTGCCCTGTGAGAGGAGCAAAGGGGTTGGAAGACTAGCCTTCTCCCTGACGTGGGTGGTGCGGTTGAACCCTTCAAGCTGGTACCAAATTGGTTGATGGTCTCTTTAGTCTTTCAAGGGAAGCACCCAGTATATTATTCCTTGTTAGGACCTTCCTATGTATGCCAGACGCATGTGTGTGTGTATATATATATATATATCTATCCCTCCCACCCACAATTACCTCCATACCATCATGCACCCACTTCAAAACTTTACTAAAAGTGCACCTAAAAACATGCTGGCTATGCCCTTGCAACTCCCACTCTAATATCAACCACCCCATCCAACCACTACCTTTCTTTCCACTCCACTAACTACCTTGATTATAGCAAGCTCAGATGCTCATAAGCCTAGTACTTATTATACAGCAGGAACTTCTTGTAACATTTGTTAATGTCTGTTATGTACTTCACAGATAAAGATTCTAGTTGTCTACTGACTTACTATGTTCTTCATCTGTAAATATGTTGTAAGTAATTGCTATGTAAATTGTTAATCGCTATGTAATCCAATGTTAACTACTGTCTGTTTATTTTAACTGTGGAGCTTTTCTCCCCGGGCCTCCACTGAAAATGGACCTACATCCAGTCGGACACTCCAGGTCAACAAATACACATGGGTGCAGTACGTTTTGCTGAAAAATTAGTTTGTTGAATGTTGAGAAAGACAGTACAGCTAATAGAAGTGTGCTGGCTTTGTCAGTGCAAGATTGAGCTGCACTGGGGATCAGGAAACATGCCCTTTCCCCACTGTAGTGTGAGCTTGGAGTTGATGTGTTCGCGTGTGTGTGTGTGCATATACATATATATTGCATATACATATATATATATATATATATATATATATATATATATATATATATATATATATATATATATGTATGTATAAAATCATTAGCAGGGGATGGCAGGTGTAGGGGGGGGATTCCCCTTCAATTTTTTTCCCTTAAGGAGGATTTAGTCGTCGTATGAGCGATGAGTTCACATTTTGATTGAAGGTTATGGTTCCATACCGTTCTAATATATATATACACGCATCCATACATATGTGGATTTATGATATTTCTTCTAAATTACAAAAGCCTTGAACCTAAAATCATCAATCTGATCTAAATGCACTACACTGTAAATCCCATACAGAACATCTTTTTTTGCATTTACTGCTCTCCCCTCGAACCATTCACTGTCTGCTGCATATATGTACTAACTGCAAGATGACACTGCAGTGGGGAAAGAATATCCTAGTCCCCGTTGTTCCGCAGTATCAAAACAGAAAAGCCAGTAATGTCAAATCAGTTCACTTTTTCGGGTTCAACAAAAGCAGATTTCAATCAAAGCTTACATTCCCTTATACTTAACATATATATATCTGACCACTAAAAACAGTGACCACCATACGAGCAAACACAAGATTGGTTGGTTTTAACCTGACTTAAAATGAAATAAAACACCCTTGTTAGACACCTACTGACAATTTCAGGCCCCCCTTGCAACTTTATATATATATATATAAAATCTGATGATGTCCCTTTCATTCTTCCTCACTGATGGGTCATGGATCCAACCCTTGGATCCGACTATGCCGCATTTCCAAGCCTTGGATCCCAGTCTTGAGCTCCTCCCTCTTCCCGTAACACACTAGACCCTCATCAACTTCCCAGCTGTGGTGAGATGCAAGATTCCTATGTCTCGAGCTATAAGGAAACTTATTACTAAATTTTTAATCTTTCTCTCAATTTTTTTGCCTTCTTTAGTTTCTTCCTCCCTCAGTAATCTACTTAATATGTGTATATTGTGTTTTTTTATTTTTACTGTAACTTTTATTAATTAAGATGCTTTCCTCATTAGCCCACTAATAACCTATGAATCTTATTTAACAAGGCTTTATGTATTTTCTTGTAAATTCGTGGTACTTGCTTAACTGCTGTCATTTTTAAGACAGGTGCTTAGTTGCCTGCGATCGGCATTTTGAAATGCTGCTTAGCATCCACTTTTCCCGTGCATGGGTTCATGTCTTTATTTTTGAAATACTTCACGTGTTGCCTTGCCTTAGCTGATGTTTCCTTGTTGCTCACTAGCTTCTTAACGTCTGTTTTTCAGGATGGGGTGATTTGTTGCCTCCCCCCCCTTTATTGTCTCTCTTTGGTACTTGGTTACAACGTTGATGTGTCTCCTGTTTCAAGTAGCCATCCTTGAGGCTGGGCTGTCACCTAAGTTATTTTGCTTCTTTTTTTTTTGGTTAGTGCCTTCCCGGACTTGACTTTTTTTTGTCTTCTTCCCTGGTTAATGAATGTCAGCTGTCATAATGTGTCATGGAGGGAAGTTGGTATAATGTTTACTCTTTGCCTCAGATGCACGATGTGCAGGGTTTGAGTCTCTGTGAACTATGAGTATGTAATCTTAAAGGTGCAAGTGTTATTAATCCTCTCTCTTTAGGTTTGTGTGTTTTTCTGTCAATCTCAAATTTTTCCCGACCGTTTTGCTTGGATGGTGTCACTTGCTAGCTCTGGCCCTTTACAATGCAACAGTTCTAAACAGGGAGTTCATGTTGACTTTGTACCTTTACCAGGCTGGCCTATGATTCCTTCAGAGGTCCCCCTCCCCCCTGCAACTAGTTCAGAACCTTAGCTGGGATTGCCAGCTGTGTATTTTCCTTTGCAAATTGCTGTTACCCATCTTTCCCTTGCTACGGTTCCTTTCTATGGATCCAGATCCATGCCTCTTATTTTCAGTTCCTTTAGAGAGCTAGGCTATGAGGATCGGAAGGAGATTTCTTACAGATGACAGCAGGGCTCAAGTTTTCTTTTCCCTTTTCATGTGTGTTTGTTTGGGGAGATCTAAACAAAAAAAAAATTTATGTTAGAAAGTATTAGTGGAGCATAGAGGTTTGTGTTTTCTTGGTCCCGTGTTCTGCTTTGGGCTGCTGTGTTCAGAATCTTATAAATACAGCGAGTTTAACTTAGCTCTTCTAGTCTTGAAAGTATTCTGGTCTCTTGGGGTTCAACCCCCCACCTGTAAGAAACAGACCAACACACGCTAGGACCTCAGATCCAATACCTTGGATCAGAGTTCTAGAACATCCTTCAGATCCAAAGTTCCCTTTGGATCTCATAGGTTCTCTCTCTTGAGGCTGTTGCTGTGGTGTGCATAAGGTCATCAGGTCCTAGGCCTTCGCAGTTGACTGATGGGGACCTGACTCCCAGCCACGAGCATTACAGCTCTGTACTGAAGATGTCCGGAACACTCCTTGGAGCATAAGTTACTCCTCAGATCTGATTGAGGCCGGATTCCCTCAGAAATCTGAACTTTCTCGTATCCAGCACCCTAGTATCCAGAGCTGCTGCACCGGAGTGCTCCACTGATCCAGAAGGTTGGGTTTTTTTCTTCTCTAGTCTTGAACTGTCTTCATTACCATACCCCTGATCTGCCTTTTTTTTTTGGATCTGACAGAGTCTGATCCAGAGCTTCTGAGTAGCTGTAGTTTGTTTCAGATCTGAGACATCCTTTGGAATCAGTGACCTTATGGGTTTTGCATGTGTGCTTGTCTGTCAGAAAATCGCATGCTAATGTAAAGCCTGATATTCTATCAACATTGCCAGTTCTATGAACTTTTTTTAGCCCTTCACAACTTCATCAGATCCCCTAGCTTTGAATCCGACTGATAAATTTTTCTTCTATAACCTGTAAAGTTGCACTATCTAGATGGCCATTACAGGCCCATTCCACTACATCCATGGTGACAAGATAAGTATAAGATCTATGCAGACAGTGCTCTATGTCCAAAAATACAGTGCTGTGCTATAACATACTCTTTTGGTCTTTTCTCTACTCCCTTTCCTACTTGCCAAACAGGATCTCTCTGGAAGTGAAGAGGTGCACTGGTTCTCAGAGTCGGACCCACATGATGACTCCGTGAATGCGCCCAGTATATCTGCTTGTCTGTTTCAAGACTCGGGTGTTCCTGCAGACTAGGTGTCAAAGCTTGGACCTCAGAAGTAGAGATGCTCTGCAAAACCGGAACTTCAGGGAACTTCTGACAGTCTCTATCAGTGCCCCTGCAGTGCTGACGGACTGCCCAACTCTGGAAGCAGTTGAGGGATATTTTTTTCACAACACCCAGACTCCGGGACCAGCCTAACAGACAATGCCTGGGTGCTAAGCATAATATCCAGCAGGCATTACCATTACCCTTCCCCTTTTCCCATCTTGGATCTAAACTGTCTGTAGGTTGAGAAATCAAAGTTCCGGATGGTCACAGTTTAATCCATCCAGCCATTCTGCACAAGAATGGTTGGACATACTCTACTTTGTGAAACATGTACTGTTACATCAAATTAAACAGGTGCTCCAAGACATCTATGTTTCCACATGGGAGCCAGACACTACCAGTTCAGAGCTCTGTCCTTCAGACTCGACCACAGACCTCACAATGTTTCCCCATATACATGGTAGTAGTGGTTCCTTATCTGCGGCTCAAAGGATTTCCTTTCTGAATGACTGCCCTCTTACTGCTTCAACCAGATGTCAAGTGTATCGAGCTGGGGATCACCTGTTTCAAATCTCCAGATCACTGGGCATTATTATAAATCTGGCAAGACTGAATCTATCCCCTGTACATAATTTGGGATTTGTAAGAAGTCCTTCTATTCCTCCGTTGTAGTATTCCTGACATAAGGGAGTTGCCTGCCTAAGCGACGACCCAACATCAGCCAGTACATCAAAGTCTTTTGCTACCTAGGGTGCACGGTATGTCTGACCTAGGCCACCAACAGACATTGGCCATAAAAAAGACATACGCATGCACCACCCTCAGAACTTCTTTGCTGCCGGGCCTAGACGTCGCTCTGCTGTCAGAATCGCTGTTTTTCTAAGATAAGTGCTCCGCTTTGGAAATAATTTTTGTCTTTTTGCTATCTTTTTTTTTCTTTACTGAGGTTCATGCCATCCAGAAAAGGGAAGTGTGGCTGTGGAGGACAGACTCCACATAAAGATAGTCATACACAGTACCTTTTTTGTCTCGGCCCTCAGCACAACCACCAAAACTGTTCAGTCTGCCAGTCCTTTTTAGCGAAAACTCTGCAAAGATGCTTATCCTTCCTCATGCTCTACCTAGAAAACCAACGCCTTAAGCTTCTAGTGAAGAGCATGATGGATTCCCCTCTGAACCTCACGACAGAGCCTGCCAAATGTAAGGCCAAAAAACATAGGCCTGAAACCAAAGCTGTGCCTCTTGAGTTGGACGTTTCTCCCATAGTACAGAAGCATTACTGTGACCTCCTCCAGGTACAGTCCCCTAGTCTTTCAGTCATCTCTTCTGTAATACCTGCTTTTTGGATGCCTTTGCATCCACTTCCACCCACCTGGACTCTTCAGCTCCAAAGAAGCAGGACAGGTACTGCAAAGTATCCAAGGAATGCCAGTTTCTCTTCAAGGCCCCTGCTGCAGATCCTTCTGTAATATTTGTTATCTCTGATAAGGCCTCCAGGTCACTTGGTTATTCCCCCCTGCTGCCCTCAGATAAGGATAGCAGACAGTTGGAGAGGCTGGGGAAGAAAATGTATACCTCAGCTACCCTGGCCTTCAGAGTATTAAACTATAAGACACACATGACCAAGTACAACTTTGAACTCCTTTCCCAAATTTCCAAACTGGTTTCAGACATGCCTGATTCTGAAAATAAGGCCCTGGCATCCTCCCTCCTTGCCACCTCCTCCCAGGTAGCCAGACATTCAAGTGCACCTGTGATGCAGTAGAAGCCTCCTCTAGAGCTGCCATTTCCTCTTCTGCCCTTAGAAGATTTGTCTGGCTTAGACTTCAGCCTCCACCTGAGGATATCAAGGCAAAACTGATGGATGCCCCCTTGGACAGTACCACCCTTTTTGGGAAACCTTCAGCAGAGGTCTTCAAGTCTGTGCAAGAAAAAAGTAAAAGAACTTAAAGACCTCAAACACATTTTGGTATCCCCTGTGCCTACATTTCATAGGAATTACCCTGCAAAGCAAACTTTCGTACGCAGGCAAGATAGAACTCCACAATGTAGACCTCAGTAAAGGCCTAAGAAGACCCCAACAGTCCCTCCTTCTTCAGTCTCTGCTTTCCATATAACTAAACAGCCCTTTCCTGATCAGATGGGCTCCTCCTCGTGACTTTTGCAGCAACCAAACCCCGCATTTCCAGTGCCTTTCCCTCCCTTCCTGGGAACTCATCACTTGGAACTCTTGGGTGTTAAGCACCATCAAGAGGGGGTACTTCATGGTTTGGCAAAAGGTGCCTACCTTCAGGGGGATTCCTCTACCACCAAAAGATCAGGCCCCTATTTTCCCTCCAGTCCTGAAAGACCTCCTAGAACAGGGCAATATAGAACCTGTTCCCCAGGGGCAAGAGGGAAGAGGGTGTTACTCTCACCTTTTCCCAATTCCCAGGAAGAAGGTCCCTGGAGACCAATTCTAGACTTCTCTTACTGCAACAACTTCCTCATAGACTCCTCTTTCAGAATGTTAACCTTACAAACACTATTTCCCCTTATCCTCCCTCAGGCATTTCTATCTTCCATAGATATCAAGGATGCCTACCTCCATATTCCAGTCCACTACAGATAAAGGAAAGTTGTACAATTTTCTGTGGGATCTTTGCACTATCAGTTCTTGGCTTTGCCTTTTGGACTTTCCACAGTCCTGAGTCTTCACCAAATGTCTAGCCCCAGTAGTAGCATTTTGCAGGCTTCAAGGGATCTTAATCTACCCATATCTGGATGGTCTCGTAATCCAAGCCACTTCACAAACAGAATTGAACAAATCCCTCCAAATGGCAATTGCCATTCTGCAAAGCCTGGGATTTACCATCCACTTCAAGAAATCATCCCTGGTCCCATCCAAAGATCATATTTTTCTAGGCTGAAGATTCGAAACCCTGAGCATGATGGTGTCTCTTCCACCTCCCAAGGCACAGGAGATCTCAATAATTTTTGCAGAGATACTCCACCTAAGCCAGATTTCTGCCAGGCAATTTCTTAGAATCTTGGAGCTGATGGTATCCACTATCCCAGTGCTTCGTTTAGCAAGGCTTCACTTGAGGAAACTCCAGTGGTTCCTCAAATCATTATGGTCTCAGCATGTCCACCCTCTAGAACACCTAATTCCTCTCCTGTCTAAAGAAGGAGCTCCAGTGGTGGATCTCACAACTGTCTCTAAATCCAGATCTCCCCATTTACCCTCTGCCAACAACTCAGGTCTTGTTCTCACAGATGCATCAGGTATGGGTTGGAGGGGGGGGGGTGGCCCTGGACCTCGCACAGCTCAAGGAGAGTGGTTACCCTCCCAAATGAGGGACCACATAAATGTGAGAGAAATGATGGTAGATAATCATTTTTGCCCTCCAAACGTTCCAATAACTTATCAAACCAGGGACATTACATGTACACAGAGACAATATGACAGTCTTGTGGTGCATAAACAAGCAGGGGGGTACCAGATCTTATCTCCTGTGCAGACTAGCCATGCAGATCTGGGATCTAGCTCACCTCCTAGATGTATACCTGCAGGTGGTGTAAATCACCTCCAGCCAGAATACTGTTCCAGATACCCTAAGCAGATCCAAAACACAGGCATGAATGGATGCTTCACAGGGATATCTTCCTGGATATTGTCTACCAGTGGGGTATTCCAGAGATAGACTTTTTTGCCTCCCCCATGAACAAACAGCTCCCTCAGTTCTGTGCCAGAGAATACTATCCTCAGGCATGGAGAGTGGATGCCCTTTCAATTTCCTGGAAGGGAAAATTCCTTTATGCATTCCCTCCCCGTCCATTCATTCCGAAAGTCCTGTTGAAAGTCCAACAGGAAAAGCCAAAAATCTTGCGGGTGACTCCCTGTTGCCCAATACAGCACTGGTCCGTCTCCCCTTCTCTTTCACCTAGCCAAGGGCAATCACAAGTTAACCCACAGAGTGCACCTACTAACACCGAACAAAGGCCCACTCCTCCACTCACATTTGGAAACCCTCCAACTGACCCTGTGGGGGATAGACCCCTGTTCCCTTTACGCTGATAATGTGCTTTATGTCCTGCAGGAGGCCAGGAAACCTACTGCTAGAAAATCTTACCTCTCCAAATGGAAGAGGTTCTCCATCTAGTGTCTGGCTATGACCCAGGACCCATTGAAAGTAGATCCACCTATGGTCCTGTCCTATCTGTGTGAATTGCTTAATGCAGGATTAACATACTCTTCCATTAAAGCTCATTTGTCAGCTATCTCTGTTTATCTGCCATTAGCTCCATCCTTAGCTTCCAGATTTAAAGCTAAACAATTCCTCAAAGGCGTCCTTTATGTCAGACCCCCAGGAGACCTGTGGCTCCACCCTGGGACCTTAACTTTGCGCTAGAGAAATTGAATCCGTCACCTTTTGAACCAGTATTTTGTAGTTCACTCAGACACTGCACTTGGAAAATGATCCTCCTGGTTGGCATTATCTCCCCCAGATGGGTTACAAGCCCTTATGCCCACCCCCCTATCTTGCCTTTCCACAAAGACAGGATCTCCTTGTGGACCAATCCCTCCTTCTCGCCAAAGGTTGTCAATGAATTGTCCCTAAACCAGGCAATTCGCCTACCACCTTCTTCCCCTCCCACCAGAACAGTAGTGAGAGGATCCTGCACACACTGGACATACACACACAGCTCAGGTTCTACTTGCATAAGACTAAAACCTTCAGGAAAACAGACCATTTATTTGTGTCCTTCCATCCCATGGCTCTAGGATTGCCTTTGTCTAAACCAGGGGTCTGCAACCTGTGGCTCTGGAGCCGCATGTGACTTTTCTATCCCTCTGCAGTGACTCCTGCAGCTTTGAAAAATAATGGCCACTCAACTGCAAAACAAACACACACACACACACACACACACACACATACATTGAGAGTGATCGAGCGATGGACTTTAAATATTGCTCTTCTAAACTTAAAACTTGCTAGAATAACATAGGTTCATAGGTTGGTACTGGGCTATCTGCCTGAAGGCATATATTAGCCCTGCCCTTTAGTAGTTCCCTAGACCCTTGTACTAGCAGCTAGTACCCTTGGCCACTATCTAGTAGTGCTGTTGGTGTGATCCCTGGTGTGAACTTTCTGTTACCCATCCACTCATCAAGGTTCCTCTTGAAGAGTGATAGTGAGGGGCTCTGTCTTATGTAGATCGGGACCCTGTTCCATAGTAAGGGAAGTCTCTATGAAGGGAATCTATCCCTCCAGCATGTTCTATTCATTGTTCTGTTGAGGTTTATATCCCTAGAGCGTGTAGCTCGAGTAGATTTGGTTTTGCTAAGATGGAGCATGTTCAACAATTCTGGGTTGGACATGGCTCTGTACATTAGACAGAGATCGCCTCTGAGAAAGTGGAATGCAACAGAGAACAGACTTAGTTTTTTCAATCGTGCTGCATAGGGCAACTGTTTGAGGTCAGTAATCCTCTTGTTCAGGTACCTCTGTGGTCTCTCCAGCTGCTGGAGATGTCTAGCCAGGTACATTCCAATTGGTGCATTGTACTCAATAATGGGTCTGATGAGGGAAGAGTAGAGGGGCACCATTACATCCTTAGATCTTGATGCAAACCCTTTCGTGATCAGATGGGTCACATAGAAGGATTTTCTAACCCCTTTGGCAACATGGTTATCAAAGGAAAGCTGACTATCTACTTGGGTCCCTAGATCCCTTATTTCTTCTTCAGATTTCAGAGGATTACCTCCTATGTTGTAGTTTGCGGGTACTCTGTTTTTTCCAAAGGGGATTACTACGCATTTTTTTGCATTTAGCTTGAGACCATGGCTTTGACACCATGCATCAGTCTCATTTAAGCCCTTCTGGAGGATCTCCATGTCGGCCGGAGACTCTATTATAGCACCCAGTTTGCAGTCGTCCGCAAACTTAGTCAGCCACAGCCCTTCCGTGCTTGCCTGTACTTCTGAGAAGTATATGCCAAACAGGAGGAGCCCCAAGACAGAGCCCTGAGGCACACCACTCATTACTGGTCTAGATTCGGACATAGATCCTGCTCTTACTTTATGGGATCTGTCTGAGAGCCAGTTTGCGATCCATCTTGTGACATAAGGGTTTATGCCCAGGCTGGTGAGCTTATCAATAATACCTGAATGGGGAATGGTGTCAAATGCTTTAGCAAGGTCAAGGTAAGCTGTGTGTACCTCCTTTCCCTTATCTATAGCCTGAGTAACTGTCTCAAAGAAATCCACCAGGTTCAGGAGGCATGATCTGCCCTTGACGAAGCCAAACTGTGTGGGGTCCAGTGACTGGAGGTTCCCAATCTCTCCATTTATGAGTCCCATAATGATTCACTCCATAGCCTTACAGATCAGACTGGTCAGGCTTATTGGTCGGTAGTTCCCAGGGTCAGTTGTGGCCTCACCCTTGTGTAGCGGGACCACCGTTGCCGTGCGCCATTCTATGGGCACATATCCTGTGGAGAGGCTGAGACTGAACATGATTTCTGTTGCCATGCAGTCCACACACAGAGTGATCCAGCGATCCCCTGGCAACAGCAGCATCTTCTGAAAGGTTTCCATACGTCTCATACCTCTCAAAGTCTTACCACAAGAAATCTGGACAGAGCCACAAATAAAGGGGGACAAAGGAACAAAAATAGGGATGGACTTTAAATATTGTTGTTATAAACTTAGAAACTTGCTAGAGCAACATGGTTTCTGTTAATATGCATTTTCCACATACACACACACACACACACACACACCCACACAGTTACTTCTCAACTGTATAGATTTTCACAGACTGTCCTAACTTTTCCCTCATATTTTTGGTCTGTTTCTCATAAAATTGGGGTTTTCTGGCAAATCAGTGTGGACTGAAGTCAGAAAAAATAAACATTTGAGTTACAGATTTCATACCCTTCAGAAAATTCATGCTAATGCAAAATCTGTTATTCTATTAAATTTCTAAGTTTTGTAAGAGCAATATTTAAAAAGTGTCCCTATTTTTGGGTCTTTGTGCCCCAATATTTATGGCTTTTTCCAGATTTCTTGTTCTAAGAGGTTGAGAAATATGATACTCTCACACACTGAGAGCGATCAAGCAATCCCAGCAAAAGAACAAAAATAGGGACGGATTTTAAATATCGCTTATAAACTTAGTTCATTTAGTATAATAACTATATATAACACTTTATACAGTGTGTTATCTTCATTTTAGGGGTCAAATAGGTTTTGTGGGTCCCAATAAATTTTGTTTGGTGGGAGAGGGGCCAAAATGGCTCTTTTCATAGTGAAGGTTGCAGACCCCTGCTGTAGACTCTCTCTCCATCTGGGGCCTCAGTTCTGAGGGTGTTGTGCATGTACATCTCTTTTATGGCTGATGTCTGTTGGTGACCTACGTCAGACATACCACGCACTCTAGGTAGTAAAAGACTTGATGTACTGGCTGACATCGGGTCGTTGCCTTGGCAGGCAACTCCCTTATGACAGGAATACTGTGACCGAGAAGAGAAAGACATCTATCGTTATGGTAAGTTCTTACACAACTAATCTTTTTCACTTGAATGCCATAAACCAGGTAGCATCTTTGATTCTTCACCACATCATGTCAGTTAGAAATCAAGTGTGGGACTCGCTGTCACTTCTGTTCCCCTCCAGCAAGATTCATTCTGAAAATTTGTGGTGCTATTCCTTTTCAGTCCTTCTCTGCTTCTATAAAACCAATTTACAAATGTCACCCTTGCTAGTGGACAACATGCCAGTAACTTAGTATAACAACAAACAAGGAGGAACCAGATCTTAACCCTTGTGCAGAGATGCCATGAGGGTTTGGGAATAGGCAAGTTCTCCAAACCACTCTATAATTGCAACACACCTACTGTGGAAATCGAACGTTGTTGCAGACAGAATCAGTAGGTCTAGTCTGATTCTTCATGAGTGGTCCCTCAGTCAGTTCCAAACCTGATTTTTAGCCATTGGGGCCACCCTTGTTATGTCCCCCTCATTTCACCCAACAGCAAATACAGCAAATACTTCTCTCTAGATCCCCCTCTGGGGAATTCCTGAGGGATGCTTGGTTTCACGATTAATCCCTCCCCATTTAATTTCAAGCCA